>NW_026127926.1:0-15009 GCF_022985175.1 Labeo rohita | reverse complement strand
TAACACACAGGCCTAAACAGTGGCACTCATGGTCAAAATGACACATTTTGTTTGCAAAAGGCTCTAACCACACCAAAACATTTAAAATATGGAACAAAAGCAAATTTTACCTTCTAACAACACAACTTGCAAACAAGTATATGAGCTCTTTCAGTCAATCATTACACAATGGACAACAAAATACAAAATACAAAACTCATTGTGAATCAGTGCACCATTGCTTGTCATTGTAGCCTATTGCCAGTGCAAATTGTTGTCTTTCTATATAGACTGTGTCAAATTTGCCTTTTTGCAAAGAATTGGATCCAGAATAAGAAATGCTTTGATGCATTTTTTTCTTGATTCCATGACATTCATTTTTTTCAAACCGTGTCTGAAAACTGAAATACTGTAAATACTGTAGAGAATACATGTAAACCAAAATAGTATAAAAAAAATAAAATAAAAATAAAATCTATTACAGTAAAGTATAAAAATCTATTAGAGTGTAAGACATAGCCACTATAGACCATTTCGTCAGATGTAAACAAACTGGTCCCGATACACTTCCTGTTTCTTTTTTGGTAACACTTTATAATAACGTTCAGTTGTAAGTCATTTATAAGCAATTAGTTAATGATGAAATAATCATTTACAAAACATTTATAAAAGATTACTAAGTGATATGCTAACAATTTGTGTATGTTTTGTTAATTCATTTACAAGTAATTTACAAGTAATTAGTTAATAATTAACTAATCATTTACAAAACATGACTGCATTCATAAACGATTAATAAGTGATATGTTAGTATTTTTATCTATGCTTTGTAGATGAAGTTATAAATCATTTACAAGTGATTAGAAAATGATGAACTAAAAATGTACAAAACATCACTATACGTTCACGAACGATTAAGTAATATGCTAACAATTTACAAATTTGTCGTAAGTTATCTTTACAAAAATAGCATATCATGAAATAATCAAACAGATCCTTATTATTAATCAATTATAAATAATTGAAATGTCAGTCATTGAAATGTTTATCCTCCATTGAAGATCACATCATGAATAAATCATTTACAAATGTTTCTGCATCCCCTAATCTAAAGTGTAAACAATTCATCAGTTGTAAATGTTTTATTCATCATTTGTAGATCTTCCCCTGCCAGTGTGTATGCCCACACAACCTGTAACTTTTGTAAAGTTTGTAAGTTTGTAAAACATTTACAACTGATGAGTAGTTTACACTTTAGATTAGGGGATGCAGAAAGATTTATAAATGATTTATTCATCTTGTATTTACACAACAGGTTTTGAATATTTGTTTTGTGTACTGCATTGTAAGGGCTGACTGGTGAGGGTAAAGATGGTAAACACATGGAGTATTTTAGCACTGTGCACCTGACGTGATCTTTATTGGAGGGTAAAATTGGTTCACATTATGACTAGATCCCACACACTCCACACAGAACACAAGTCTGTGCTGATGAGAGAAAGGGTTTACACTTTTATTCACTTGACAGCAAATAATTTATTATTATTAAAAAAAAAAAATAGTTTTAGAAAAATTGCATTTGTGCTTTTCAACATATCACTTATTAATCATTTATAAACACATAGTCATGTTTTGTAAATGATTAGTTCATCATTAACTAATTACTTGTAAATGAACTTGTAATTGACTTGTAAATGAATTAACAAAACATACACAAATTGTTAGCATATCACTTATTAATCATTTGTCAATGTTTTGTAAATGATTATTTCATCATTAACTAATCATTTATAAATGACTTACTACTGAACGTTATTATAAAGTGTTACCTCTTTTTTTTTTTACTTTACACAAACATCACAAAAAATACAACCAACATAACATTTGACTGGATGAAAATGTTACATTAGCACCTTTGAGATGTATTTGTATATGTGAAATAAAATAAAAAAACAAAAAAACAGGAAGTGCTTCTGGACCAGTGTTGTTTACATCTAGTGAAATGGTCTGTTGCTACTGAGTCTCTTCTGTCTTGACGATGGGGCCACATGGCCTCATCCACATCACATTCAATATCCTCTCTTGCAATGCACCTAGGGAAAAATCTTCTTGCATGCCTTATCCAACGTTGACATTCCTCTGCACCTATTTCTTGGGCAGCAGCAGTCATTGCATTCAGCAAGGGCATTTGCTCATAGGGATGGTGATCATAAACCTTCCACCTCCAAGCACTGAAGAACTCCTCTATGGGATTCAAAAGTGGGGAAGGTTGGGAGGAACAGCATCATCATACGAGGGTGCACCCCAAACCACTCATTGACAAGACGAGAGTGGTGGAACGCCAGATTGTCCCAGATAATGACGAAGAGTGGCATGCCAGGGCTCAACAGCCCTCTCTCATCGGGTGGGATCAGCCTCTCATGAAGTGAATTCAGGAATGTTATGAGGCGTTCGGTGTTGTATGGGCCAATAGTGGGGATATGGCATAGGACACCATTATTGGAGTTGGCAGCACACATGGTTATGTTGGCATCCCTCTGTCCTGGAACTGTGATAGTGGCCCTGTACCCAATGAGGTTCCTTCCACGTCTCTTCACTTTGATGAGATTGAAGCCAGCTTCATCAACATAAATGAAGACATGATGTGCCCCCTCAACTTCAAGCTCCATTATTCTCTAAGTAAAAATTACAATGAAAGGTGACTCCAGTTGACTCTAACTGCATGATATGACAAGGCATTACAGTATAGTAATGTTTCCTTACCTCCACATACTGGCATCTGGCCTCCTTCACAACGTCAGAGTTCCTTTGAAATGGAACTCTATAGAGCTGCTTCATGGCCATATGGTTCCTTCTTAGGACGCGGGCAATGGTGCTCAGGCTCACGTTGTTGATGTTCCTAAATGTGCCCTGATCTGCAATCACTGCTTCCCTGATTTCACGCAGCCTTATGTCATTGTTTGCCACAACCATGTTTACAATGGCTGCCTCCTGCTCAGTACTAAAAATTTTCCCTCTACCACCAGAGAATGGTAGCCTTTGGATTCTATAAAGCATACATGTAATGGGAATCAGGAAACAGTTACATAAAATATATCACTGAAGATATTTCTGTATCTACTGTACAGCAACATTACCTGTTCTCCTGTCGAAAAATTCTGACAATGGATGCAACAGTGTTTCTGCTTAGAACAGGTTGGACTCTGTCCAGCCTCTCTAAGAGAAAGGCCATGATTGATAACGTGATCAATAAGAGTTGCCCGAATTTCATCTGAAACTTGAGCCCTTCCAACTACACCTCCATCTCGCACACAGACTCCTCTTCCTCGGACCCCTCTACCTCTTACTCTCAGTCTCATCTGCCATAGACCTCCTCCATCCATGCTGGCAAAGAACAACACAGATGTGGCACCTTTTTTTATAAGGGCTGCAGACTGATTGCTAATTGAAGATTTGTGTAAAGGAGTGTCGAACAGGTGCTTCAGTGATTTCATACTGATCTAGGTAGTTTCTAATAGTTAGGAATATATGGTTTCTGTTTGGTTACCATAGCTAAAACAATGGAGTTTGGACTTCTTGAATGACATCCGTGTTAACTGTTTTGCAAAAGGGTGGGGAAAATGTGTCAATCCAATGAGAAAGGGTTAACACATTTGCAAGACGTGTCTTTTGAGATAGTGATGATGAAAACTGAGTGGATCCTAGTTTCTTTAACCAGGTCAAAGCAATCAAGAAACGCTGTAAATTAGAGCTACAGTGATAGACCTTGTTCTTGTGCATGGAAAGACAGAGGCAGAACAAAGAGTTCAGGCCAATTTGAGCAGATTCTCTGTGGCAGATTCTCTTTAGGGATGTAGCCCCTAAATCTATCTGACTTATTTCTTTAAAATTATAATTTCTTTCTGGCTACTATGAAAGTACTTCTGACTGGGCTAAGGCTGGAATTTAGCAAGTTCGAAGTAAAAATATTTTAAAAACACACACACACACATACACACATGTTTGTTTTTGTGAATTGTGGGGACTTTCCATAGACTATTATAGTTTTTATACTGACAAAACAATATTGTCTGTCCCCTAACCCAACCCTAACCCTAAACCTAGCCCTCACAGAAAACATGTTTGCATCATTACACTTTCAGATAAACATCATTTACTATTTTTAATCATTTTTTAACATTGTGGGGACCACATGCCGGTCCCCACAATGTCAAAAATTTCAGGTTTTACTATCCTTGTGGGGACATTTGGTCCCCACAATGTAGCAAGAACAAGTACACACACACACACACACACGTTTAATTTTGAGTACAGGTGAAATGGTTTTGTAAATTTAGTTTGAACCAAGGTTATTATAGTTTTTGTGAGTAAATTTCTATTTCGTTTTTATATAGTTTAGTTTCAGTTTCAGTTTTACAAAAAAGCAGAGTGCAGACCAACGACTTAATTTAACCTTATGACGCAAAATTAAAGCATGCTGAGCTTGATTAGGTGGTAAAAGTATACAAGCAGTCAAGCATTTTTTACTCCATCAATCTCCACAGGTTGCACATAATTAAAAGCAGTAAATGTGTGTTATAATTGGAAAATAAATGTAATTCGTTTATATTGGATGTTTTATATTTAACCATAATCATGATACTGTAACTGTCATATCTTGCTTACTTTCCCGCAATCAAACGCGCATAACTCGAACTAATTAAATTCAATAATAATGGCAGAGCCTTTCGATTCGCAGCATTATTGAATTCGTGCTGCAGTTGAAATGAATGGCAGCTTATTAGGGAGCGCTCTTTGCTCGCTTTCTGTAGCCTATATAACTTTATTTTATACGTTTTAGAACGTATACACTGCAGAGATGTTCTTTTCATTCATTAAGAATCATAAGCGTGTTGTTCAAAACAGATAAAAGTATAAGTTTTATTGTTTACAGAATGGATGCGCGTTCTCATCTTGTTCTCATCTGCTTGTGCTTGTTTTCTACAAAGCACCAACTTAGAATGCCTATTTTTTGGTTTAATAGCTTGTGTTACATGAGAAAATAAATATTTTTGCCTTACTGATGCAGCAGATTTAATGCGGTGCCGGCTGTTCAGGTCGCTGTCTAGGCTATGTCAAACAGGGCGAGTCGTGTACAGAATGTGCTGCTGTCGGATAAAGGGTCGGGTGTTCTGTTAAGCAGCCTACGCGTTTACCAAACAGCACCCGTGCAGGACTCTGTTTTAAACTGTTTTCATTTATCCGTCAGATAACCTCACGTCTATGATGCGCCGTAAACCGACCACACATCTCGTATATTTTTCCCCCACTGGATGAAAACGTAATTATATTACAAAAACGATTATTTATTTTTTATAATTATTATTTTATTTCAGTTTTTTATTTTATTTTCATCTGATTATTTTATTTTCAGTAACTGTTTTTTCCTTTATTTTGTTATTTTTATTTTAGTTTAGGAACATGTTTTTTTGACCAATCGTTTTCGTGTTAGTTTCAGTTTTCCTTTAAGAAAATAACCTTGGTTCGAACATTTGAATTTGTGTTTAAGGTTTGATAAAATAAGTGATTGTTTCTTGCAGTCCTACTCAAGAATATATTATAGTTTATAAAAAATACAGTGTAAAAAAAAGTTTCTTCTACTCTTTTTTTGAACTTTCCAACTAATTTTGGTGGCCACAGACAGTCTGCTAACATCAGCCTCTTTTTGCTGCCTCTGTTGTTCCATGCACAAGAACATGGTCTATCACAATATCTCTAATTTCTGTGCACTTTTGTATATTTAAATATTTAGAAACAGGCATGACGAATTCTGAATTATTTTGTGTAAATGTTGACAGCCCTGTTGCAGTTGTGCTTAACTTTTGCTTTCTTGCGTTTAGGTTTTTGCATCACAAGTTCATCACAGAGCAAATGTGTCTTAGTAAGTGAGAATGTGTTTAGAGTTTTGCAAAAAGAGTGCAAACAGTGTCTGTAACTGCCTGAACTTTTTTTTTTTTTTTTTTGTAACAAGGTTTTGCAGAAAGAGTGATTTATTTGACAAATTGGTTTAGACTATTGAGAATTTAGTTCAGAGAATGGGGTTTAGTGTTTTAGCAGAATTCAGAAATGTGAAAAACTGAAAGTCATTACAGTGATTAGTGTTATTATTTAATTGAGCGCTTAAACACCTGAACTATGACTTTTATATCTTGATCTTTCTTTGGCTTTTGCAACTGTGTGTTTGTAAAATACATTTGTTATGCCAGTAACTAACTAACTAACTAATTAAATATATAAATAAATCAAATCCAAGGTAAAATATGATCAGCTGACAATCATAATGTAATGACTTGATTAACTGATATCATTTGGAGTTTAAATCTCTGAATATATGGATTGTGGGTTATGAAAATTGTTATTGACTATTTTCCATAGTTCTACAGATTACCATATATGTAGTAACAGGAACACACTAGATTTTTTTTTTTTTACTTTGAATTTGGCTTGAGATCAAGTTGAATGTTGTGCCACTTCAAAAATGAAAGTGCATGCAAATGTACAGAGTTGGCGTTTTATCATTTTTTACAGACAGAATTGCTTCTTTACAATACAGAATATCTTCATATGTTTAATAGAAAGATTTATAACAATATAAGGCTGTTTAATTATTGTAGTTTTTGTGATTATTTTTCACTTTTATCTAGAGAAAACGGTGATGCTTAAACAGTTCAGATCTGTCAAGGATGACACTCAAACATCTGCAGATGAAGATTTGATTTCAGAATGCAGGTAATTTGAATAACACATTAAAGCTTTTATGTTATAGAAAAAAAAACATTATTGTGTATGTTTTTTTGAAGTTTCATATTTATTAAAAGCAAATACCATTAAGGCTCCTTAAGAGCTTTTCATTTCTGAGGTCGTAAGTCAGAAAGAGTTTGATTACCAAGTATGTTTACACAAACATGGAATTTCACTTGGCGATAATGCAGAAGAAAGTACAAACATAGTGCAAATATACATGATAGTGCAGACATACATAGGAATTCCATAGTGAAGATCTTATGATTGATTTTGCTGTGAATTATCATGTTTTTTTTTCCGTTTGTTTTTTGTTTTTTAGCTCAGTTCATCATAAGAGATCAGAACCAGAGCCCAACTGTGTGTCTATGAAGAGTGACAAATCTATGGGTCCACCATTACAATTTAAGTGTGGAGATACACAACCTGGTCTCAGGTATAACATCTATATAAAAAACAATTATAGTATGACATTTTATATTATCAGAATTTTAAGACATGGGAAATTATTCATGTTGTTTACACCAGATTCTGACCCTACAATTCAAATGTCACAGCAGAAATTGCAGACTCATCAGACTGTTCCAGAGCAAATAGCTTTGGCTGAGTCTGCCTCTGTACTTCAGACTGAATTGCCTAGCAACGTTTATGATGGCTGGTGTTTATTTTGTTGTTGTTGTTTCTGAAGTCCTGGAGCTCATATCTCCGAAAACACAGAGGCAAATTTTCAAATAGAGGGTATCTTTATTAACAAACCGCATATTTGAAGATAAAATAACTTATATACAGTCTGTGTATAAACGCAATGTAAGAGATGACTATAAAGTGCTTTTTTAATGATAAAAGACATAGTGCAAATATACATGATAGTGCAGACATACATAGGAATTCCATAGTGAAGATCTTATGATTGATTTTGCTGTGAATTATCTTTTTTTATTATTATATTTTTTTTAGCTCAGTTCATCAAAAGAGATCAGAACCAGAGCCCAGATGTGTGTCTATGAAGAGTGACAAATCTATGGGTCCACCATTACAATTTACGAGTGGAGATACACAACCTGTTCTCAGGTATAACATCTACATAAAAAAATAATTATAGTATGACATTTTATATTATCAGGTATTTTCCACAAGACATGGGAAATTATTCATGTTGTTTACACCAAATTCTGACCCTACAATTCAAATGTCACAGCAGAAATTGCAAACTCATCAGACCAGGCAGCCTTTCTCCAATCTTCTATTGCCCAGTTTTGGTTAGTTGGTGTGAACTGAAGTCTTAATTTCCTGTTCTTAACTGACAGGAGTGGCACATGCTGCTGTAGCCCATCTGATTCAAGGTTGACCGTGTTTTCCGTTCAGAGCTGCTATTGAATTAACAAGTCATTATTTCAGTTGCTGTTGCCTTTCTTTCAGCTTAGACCACTCTGGCAATTCTCATCTGACCTCTGGCATTTTCGCCCACAGATTAGATACTAGATATTTTGCCCACTGATTAGATAAGTTAACTATCTACTGTTTTGTGGTCCAGGGTCACAGATATTAAAACCAAACGTTGATGTATTGATATGTTAATATGTGTATACACAAGTTCTTTTTGTTTTTTATTTTTTAAATCTGATTGGCTGAGAGCCTTTTCCAGGCGTGCAATATTCTAGTGATAATGGAACTTTAGCTGTTTCACCGTTTGTATCACTCTGCTTGTGGTATTGTTCACAGTCATGGCGAACAGCCAAATCCATTATAATTGTATTAATAATACTGTTTTTGTGGCACAGAATGTCGTTTTAAGAGTTTTCTTAGGTGAGAATGTACTTGTTAAGACTTAAAATATATGCTCCAGGGCATCAGTGGCTCATGAACCTACCGAGAGCAGCCTTACCTTGGCCAGATCTTCTGGAATTTGTCACTGGCTCTGATGTCGATAGTGGTTAAACAGGAGATATCATTTATTTTGGGTAAATCTAACAGGCAGTCTTTGGTCTCATGAATCAATTATTTGTTCCAGAGCAAATAGCTTTGGCTGAGGCTGCCTTTGTACTTCAGACTGAATTGCCTACCAATGTTTATGATGGCTGGTGTTTATTTTGTTGTTGTTGTTTCTGAAGTCCTGGAGCTCATATCTCCGAAAACACAGAGGCAAATTTTCAAATAGAGGGTATCTTTATTAACAAACCGCATATTTGAAGATAAAATAACTTATATACAGTCTGTGTATAAACGCAATGTAAGAGATGACCATAAAGTGCAAAATACATGATAATGCAGAGATACATAGGAATTACATAGTGAAGATCTTATGATTGATTTTGCTGTGAATTATCTTTTTTTTTTTTTTTTTTTTTAGCTCAGTTCATCATAAGAGATCAGAACCAGAGCCCAGATGTGTGTCTATGAAGAGTGACAAATCTATGGGTCCACCATTACAATTTACGAGTGGAGATACACAACCTGTTCTCAGGTATAACATCTATATAAAAAAATAATTATAGTATGACATTTTATATTATCCATATAAATATATTCATAAATTATTATATATTACTTATTAATTTATTAATTATTATAAATTATTCATGTTGTTTACACCAAATTCTGACCCTATAATTCAAATGTCACAGCAGAAATTGCAGACTCATCAGACCAGGCAACCTTTTTCCAGTCTTCTATTGCCCAGTTTTGGTTAGCTAGTGTGAACTGAAGTCTTAATTTCCTGTTCTTAGCTGACAGGAGTGGCACATGCTGCTGTAGCCCATCTGATTCAAGGTTGAACATGTTGTGCATTCAGAGATGCTCTTGCTTGGCTGAGGCTGCCTCTGTACTTCAGACTGAATTGCCTAGCAACGTTTATGATGGCTGGTGTTTATTTTGTTGTTGTTGTTTCTGAAGTCCTGGAGCTGATGTCTCCAAAAACACAGAGGCAAATTTTCAAATAGAGGGTATCTTTATTAACAAACTGCATATTTGAAGTTAAAATAACTTTTATACAGTCTGTGTATAAATGCAATGTAAGAGATGACTATAAAGTTTTTTTTTAATTATAAAAGACATACATAGGAATTCCATAGTGAAGATCTTATGACTGATTTTGCTGTGAATTATAATGTTTTTGTTTTTTTTTTAGCTCAGTTCATCATAAGAGATCAGAACCAGAGCTCAGATATGTGTCTATGAAGAGTGACAAATCTATGGGTCCACCATTACAATTTACGAGTGGAGATACACAACCTGTTCTCAGGTATAACATCTATATAAAAAAATAATTATAGTATGACATTTTATATTATCAGGTATTTTCTACAAGACATGGGAATGTAAGAGACAGTGTTGGGAAGGTTACTTTGGAAATGTAATAGGTTACAGATTACAAGTTACTTGATTTAAAATGTAATAAGTAGTGTAACTTTTCAATTACTCTATTAAAGTAATGTAACATTACTTTTAATTACTTTTTGATTACTTTTCTACATTTCCAATATTTTCAACTGTTAATCATTTTGAAACATTTAAACCAGGCAGAGTTAACCTTACAGTAGCACTCAACACTGATTACTGTCAGACTTTCAAAATCCTTCATCACTTGAATTAAGATTATAATAAGTAAGGGATAATATACATCTTTATTTTGCGATAACAACTGGCTGAATGTACATTATCTAACTTATTACATAGCTGCTTGATAGATTATTTAGATGTGTCGTGTCAAAATACTTAGACACGAAACACTGATCTGAGTTGAAATATTTGAACGCAAAGCTTCCATGAAGAAATCAGTTGCTAGCAAATGGCAAGTTCAAACTAGACATTTTAGGGATACAGTGCAGTCACACCACTTTTCTTACACAACATTTCACCACATAAATAATTGAGTAGTAGTACTAGTCTGTTAGTTATCTTATAATCAATTACAGTGTACAAAAACAATGGCAGCAACAATAGAGCAAGTCCACAATACCAGGATGACAGAATTAAGAAATTGTACACATAATATTGAATTAAGCTTTAATATTTTATTAGCTAACCAAACGCAAAGCTTAGGCCAAGAAAAAATATCAAGCATATAGCACTGACTTAAGTTGCCCCAAAAGAGTCTGAGCTGTGTAATGATTTAATTTAAACCACAGCCACCACAAATTCAGAGGTTTTTTTTTTTTTTTGCCTTTTATTGTGATAGGACAGTAGAGAGATGACAGGAAAAAGGGTGGGAGGAGAGAGGGGAGCGGGATCGGCAAAGGACCTCGAGACGGGAATCAAACTCGGGTCACCGTGAATGCAGTTGCGCTATATGTCATAACATAAATAACATCATAACAAGAAATAGTTTAATAGCTATGATACTGGGTTTGAAATCAAATGTTTGCATAGTTATGACAGAAAACACCAGCATCTAACAATGCCTTGGGAAAAAACAATCTTAAAAAAAAGAAATTTATGCATAAACCCAAATAGGAAATAAAACAGTTATCAAATAAGCATGTGTCCAATTCTGTGTCCTAAACTCCTGAAGAATTGGTGTCTCATTTTAGAGCAGTCAATGCAATTTAAAAGAAGTCAATTAAATCTGTAAGTGGAGGGGGAGGGTGTGTGAAAAAATTCAGATGTAATCCCCTTTGTAATCACTGGCATTTTCCAAAAGTAACTGTAATTTAATTACATATTTTTTCTCAGTAACTATAACTAATTATGATTACATTTATTTTGTAATTTAAATATGTAATTCCGTTACATGTAACTAGTTACTCCCCAACACTGGTAAGAGATGACCATAAAGTGTTTTTTTTAATGATAAAAGACATAGTGCAAAATACATGATAGTGCAGACATACATAGGAATTACATAGTGAAGATCTTATGATTGATTTTGCTGTGAATTATCTTTTTTTTTTTTTTTTTTTTTTTTTTTTTAGCTCAGTTCATCATAAGAGATCAGAACCAGAGCCCAGATGTGTGTCTATGAAGAGTGACAAATCTATGGGTCCACCATTACAATTTATGAGTGGAGATACACAACCTGTTCTCAGGTATAACATCTATATAAAAAAATAATTATAGTATGACATTTTATATTATCAGGTATTTTAAGACATGGGAAAATATTCATGTTGTTTACACCAAATTCTGACCCTACAATTCAAATGTCACAGCAGAAATTGCAGACTCATCAGACCAGGCAACCTTTTTCCAATCTTCTATTGCCCAGTTTTGGTTAGCTGGTGTGAACTGAAGTCTTAATTTCCTGTTATTAGCTGACAGGAGTGGCACATGCTGCTGTAGCCCATCTGATTCAAGGTTGAACATGTTCTGCGTTCAGAGATGCTCTTCCTTGGATGAGGCTGCCTTTGTACTTCAGACTGAATTGCCTAGCAACGTTTATGATGGCTGGTGTTTATTTTGTTGTTGTTGTTTCTGAAGTCCTGGAGCTGATGTCTCCAAAAACACAGAGGCAAATTTTCAAATAGAGGGTATCTTTATTAACAAACCGCATATTTGAAGTTAAAATAACTTATATACAGTCTGTGTATAAACGCAATGTAAGAGATGACTATAAAGTGTTTTTTTTTAATGATAAAAGACATAGTGCAAATATACATGATAGTGCAGACATACATAGGAATTACATAGTGAAGATCTTATGATTGATTTTGCTGTGAATTATCTTTTTTTTTTTTTTTTTTTTTTTTTTTAGCTCAGTTCATCATAAGAGATCAGAACCAGAGCCCAGATGTGTGTCTATGAAGAGTGACAAATCTATGGGTCCACCATTACAATTTACGAGTGGAGATACACAACCTGTTCTCAGGTATAACATCTATATAAAAAAAATAATTATAGTATGACATTTTATATTATCAGGTATTTTCTACAAGACATGGGAAATTATTCATGTTGTTTACACCAAATTCTGACCCTACAATTCAAATGTCACAGCAGAAATTGCAGACTCATCAGACCAGGCAACCTTTTTCTCAAATCTTCTATTGTCCAGTTTTGGTTAGTTGGTGTGAACTGAAGTCTTAATTTCCTGTTCTTAGCTGACAGGAGTGGCACATGCTGCTGTAGCTCATCTGATTCAAGGTTGAACATGTTGTGTGTTCAGAGGTGCTCTTCCTTGGATGTAACGAGTGGTTATTTCAGTTGCTGTTGCCTTTCTATCATTAGCTAATTAAGTGGCCAGTGAGTATTTGTATATGTAAGCAATAAGGTACAAGAGACTGTGACTTACAAAACAGCACACCTTGAGTATTTTATTGCTTTAATAAAATGGTTACCATCATACAAATGTGACCCTGGACCACAAAACCTTTTTCTGAAATTAAGATTTATACATTATTTGAAAGGTGAATAGATATGCTTTTTGTATCGATGTATGGTTTGTTAGCATATAACAATATTTGTTTGAGATACAACTATTTGAAAATCTGGAATCTAAGGGTGCAATAAATAAATAAATAAATAAATAAATAAATAACGAGAAAATTGCCTTCAAATTTGTCCAAATTAAATTCTTAGCAATGCATATTATTAATCAAAAATTAAATTTTGATATATTTAGAGTAGGAAATTTACAAAATGTCTTCATGAAACATAATCTTTACATAATTTTCCAATGATTTTTGGCATAAAAGAAAAATCGATCATTTTGACCCATACAGTGTATATTTGGCTGTTACTACAAATATACCCATGCTACTTAAGACTGGTTTTGTGGTCCAGGGTCACAGATATTAAAACCAAAAGTTGATGTATTGATATGTTAATATGTGTATACACATGGGCGACATTAGGGGCGGGGAGCATGATGTCAGCCACACTGCACTGCAATTGAAGCGGTTTGCCATGCCCAGGCCCGGTTGTACGGAGGTACTAGACGGTGCCAAATGCCCTCAAACGAAAGCAAAAGCAACTGAAGATCTGGCAAAATAGCCAGACTCATTGTGTAGTTTAGAGAGCTTCACTGATTATAACTTGTGAGATCGCGATGAACTGAGATGAGTGACGCTTTTATACGTGATAATAAAGTGAGCGCACTTTCTAGGCTATAATCCGTTCAGAATTTGTATGAAACGTTCGTTTTATATGGTGCAATGTTTCGGGATGACATCTGCATATTTATGCTGGATTCGTTCTTCGCCCGGCCCTTGTCCTACAGCTTATCAGAATTCCCGGCCCGAGTCCGACCCGAACCCTCTTCTCCCAAAACAGCTTATACTACTGTTTCAGCTATTACAATAGTCCAGTTTTGTATGCAATGGCAAAGTGATTATATTTCGTTTTTAATCAAGTTAATTTAAACGTTTTGAAGCATTTTTATTTTTGTTCGTTAAATATAAGTTTTTTGTTTTTTAAAGTAACGACAAAGCGGCCAGAGGGAAGACTGATCACAGTCTGTTTGATCAATTTTGCCTTCTGAAATCATCACGACTTGCCTAAAATAAAGTATCTATAGATATAAAACAGTTAAAGTATAAATCAATGTTAGTTTAAACGTTAAACCTAGATAGATGTGTGCTATTAGGCGCATATCCAGTCATTTGTATGGAAGCTAAAACCGCTTCCAAACAAATGGAGGCGCGAGCGCGATAACTTGCATTTTTTTTCAGTGGCAACCATTTTAAATATTCCGTCATTTTTGCTGATAAAAGTAAGAATAATACATCATTCCAAACTGTAAAGGGTCATTTTTTATTTTTTATTTTTGTGCACTCACAATATCAACAAAACGTTGCAAATGGTGCTTCTAAAATAAAGAAAACAAACATGATGCGCTGTCTGTAGTCTCAACACGCTTCACAAAAATGAGCTGAAACTCATCGAATACATAACTCACAGACATTATACATATATCTATAGAAAGCTTTAAATTATAACTTAACGAAATGAAGCAAATAGAAAAGAAAAACGATTTCACTGTGTAATCTTTAAGGATGCATTTCTCTCTAAAGGCGCATCCAAAGAGGAGATGGCGAGTCCGGATCGGCAACTTCATCCTTGCCACACTGACTCAGAAAACACTAGTTAATTAATGAATAATTAAAAATCTCCTTACTATTTCCTCCGACACATTTATGGTAATAACTTTTGCCAGTTCTTCGTGGCAAGCTTTAGCCTATTGCGTGCGCTTAAACGCGGAACTGTTCCAGCTGCGCTGAAGGCGCGTTCACTGCTGCTGACAGAGGCACTAAACGCCTTCCTAGCCGATCTCGAAAGTGAAAGCAAAAGTGAAGTCTCGTGTTGTTTCCACCAGCG
>NW_026127925.1:0-15019 GCF_022985175.1 Labeo rohita | reverse complement strand
AAATCTAAAGAACTTTCATCCACTGTATAGAACCTTTTCTGCATTTGAAAGTTTCCATAGATGTTCAAGGTTCTTCATGGAACCATTGGTACCAATAAAGAACCTTTATTTTTAAAAGTGTGTCTGTCAGGTTTCTGTCACTTTTATGTGATACAGCCCTGACATATCTCGTCTGTGTATTATCTTTTTTGTGAGCACACGTGTTGTCTATTTCTGTGCTCTTTGTTGGTTGTTTTGTTGTGTGTGGCGTTGAGCTCGTGAGTTTTTAATCGGCCACTGTTGAACTGCCTTGTGCGGACACGCTGGTCATGAACTCTCAATGGCCACGTGTTCTTGTTATGTTTTGTGTGAGCACATGGCTTTGTTTTTGTTTCTATGTGGCATGTGCTGTCAAAACAATTGTTTAGCCCTGCCCATCTTGTTATCTGATTATTGCTCCACCTTTCCTCCCTCAATAAACTCCTTGTTTGCAAAAAAATCAAAATATTGAGAAAATCACCTTAAAAGTTGTCCAAATCAAGTTCTTAGCAATGCATATTACTAATTAAAAATGAAGTGGACAAAAGATAACATAGAGATATAATTCAAGTTAAGAACAGTTAAATGAGAACAATTAACATGACAAAATAAAAGTGGGCATAACCTAACTAACATGACAAACAAAATCATAGCATTTCTTGAAGGAAACAAAAGTGCTTGCAACTGAATAATGGTAATGGGGTTAATGGGGTAATGTTGCTGTTGCTTTTAATTGTAGAAAGGAGAAAGGTCTATTTACAGGGTTTGGACACTGAATCATAAAGAACTACAACATTCAGTTTTACAGCCTTTGGCTGGCTCCATCCCTGTATCTTATCTCCAGCCTGCTTCTAAAGAAATATCTCGTAATCATACATAAAATGGGGCTTTATAGCTTCTCAGACTAGCCTTTTACATATTAATTTGGGGGGTCTGTGCACTGATACACACTATCTGTTTTGAACAAATTCATGTAAACTAATTAAAGTCTAAACTTAAAGTCTAAAACATTGTACTAAAACATCCTTTCTCTGCAAATAAATCAATAAATTGAAATATTATCAATTGTTTCAAAGAAAAATAAATTTCTGAATATATACTTTATGAAAATAATAGTGTTAAACTGCTGTTAGTGTTAATCGCCCATGTAAAAATCAACGGTCCAATCATTAAAGAGCTAAGATAGTCTGTTGGTGATTTTGTGTTGTCACTAGAAACAGAAGTCAGAGTTGAGAGAGGTAGACGCACATTTAAAGGCAATTTATTTCATGCCTACACTGCCATACATAGGCAAAACCAAGTAATTACACATTTTGTCAAAAATGACTCGGTTGAATGACTGAAAATCGGGTCTCTCTTTTATAAAATATGGTCTGTGATCGATGGGTTTGACTTGATTGTGTTCGTATTAAAACAGCAGAAATATTGTTGCAGAAATAAGTGTTTGTGGTTGCTGTCTACTGTGTGAATAAACAATCCTGATGCGTTCTGATTAAGTACAAGACATTTTATGATCTTCGATGATCTGGAATGCTGGGAATCGTTTAAAAGCATAATCATAAAAAAAGCATAATTATTCTGATGAATTTAGTTTAAATAAAATAAAAACAGAACACTATAATGGCTCTGCAAGTCAATAAGATTAGCTCAAGAATAACAGAATGCTGCCCGATGCCATGCGTCATATTTTAGAAAAGGATAAAAGATGATATGCTTGAAAACACAAGTCTGATGGAACAGCATACAAGCTTGAATAGACTTTAATGTTTACTAATCATAGGACGTTTTGCTGTATTATTGTGTTGTTGTTTTTTCTCAAACAGTGATTGTAATAGATCTTTTTGAATTTATATGTGTGTGTATATGTTATGTTTTATGTTCATTCATTCAACATATTTGCCTACAGTGGGTTGCTGTAGTCATTTTCTTGAGCTCAATCAATCATCTCAAGGTTTCTGTTGGTGATGGTCATTATATGGTAGAGTATATCTTTGCCAGTCTGAGTAAATAGTTTATTGTGGGAGGAAGTGGTGATGTATAGAAACCTCAAATTATTATTATTAAAACTTCGAATATGCAATATTCATAGAGGAAGTCAAGGGAACGGTTACCACACATTGTTACCACTAGATAGCACTATTTCCCTTTGAATCTGTAATTTGTCTGTTTTGCGCTTTTAGAAATCCAGTGATTACTGGCTCTAACTTTATTTGCATAATGTGCATTCAATTTTGTTTAAATTATTATTTTAATATAATTTAAAAATGTTAATTTAAAAATGTTTTGTATCCGAACTTTATTAACAGGAATACGAGTTCTTCCAAATGATATTTTAATGTAAATATTAAGTTGTTTGAGAGGAAAAATAGATTATATTCTGAATGCGAATAACTGTGTGTGCATCCTTGTATGTTTCTTACAAAAAAGCAGCTTTTTACATCACAAGATGTTAACTGATGGACAGGATGTGTGGATCACTTGAGGATTCTTTTGATCTTTCTAATCAGCTGAATGGATTCTCAGCAATGTGGACTATTAATCTGACAGCACCCATTTCCTTTATTTGTGAGCAAGTAAAGTATAACTGAATTTCTCCATATCTGCTCTAATGAACTCCTCTACATCTTAGATGGCCTGAGGGTGGGTATATTCAACAAATTTCTGTTTTTGGGTGAACAATGCCTTTAGGACATTATATGTCCTGTTTTATTGTATTACAAACTCGGATAGTGTAAATGTATGTTTAAAGGAGAAGTCCACTTCCAGAACTAAAATTTAGTTCTTGTCATCCAAGATATTCATGTATTTTTTTCTTCAGCCGTAAAGAAATTATGTTTTTTGAGTTGAACATTTCAGCATTTTTCTCCATGTAATGGACTGCTATGGTGCCCCAATTTTGAACTTTGTTGTACCAGCTGGCAATGTTCATGTGCCATTTCTCGAACAATCTCATAGGGGGAATATTAATAATGAACCACCAGAAAAACTTGAAATTTATCTGGATGTCTTGTTTGTAGACATGTTACAGAGGTGCCAAAACAAGCGGGAAAAGCGGAATAAGAAAGAGGAAAGGAGGATACGTCAGAAGCAAAGACGGGAGAGAACCGGAGGAGTACCAGAGGATGACTTTTAAACTGAGGGAATTCATTAAATTGATCAGAAAACAAGGGGATATAAACAAGAGAATAATAAAATTGTTGAGAGAATTAATTGCTTTGAATGATTTTTATTCTGAGTTAAATTCTGTTATGGATGATTTGGAAATGATAAGACTTCAAACCACTGCTCTCGCCTCTGAGGGTTATTAAAATGTAAAGTGTATGTGAGAGGTGAGAGCAGCTCAAGTCAAGTGTTGTTGTATTAAAAGGCTGTAAAGGAGATGCATTTGCAAACGTGTTTGCAGATGGACCTCCTAAAAAAGATTATTGCTTGCATTTTATTTTTATTAGCTATAAAGATATGTTGCATTTAAGTGCATGTTTGCTTAAGCTACCAAAAGTGTTAAATTAAGATAAGATGGGTGTGCTTGATTGCAGTTTAAGATAATGTATTTGTGATGTTGTAATTTTCCAGGTTGAACTTATGACACTTGCAACATCTGAGCAAGTGTGAAGCCACACGTATCATGTGTTTAGAGATTGCTACACTGTGAGAAAAAAAGGTACCGCAGGGTACAATTATGTTCCCAAAACGAGTTATAAAGGTACAGCTTTTCTGATTCAGATGTGAAAGATACATTTTTGTACGTTGGATTTATTTTATTTTTATTTATATATTTATTTTAAGTTTAGCCCCAATTAGAGTAAATCTAACTATGTGTTTTTATTTTTTGTTTATTAATTTAATGTCAACTCATTATAACATCAAGACACTTTATTAAATTACTTTAAATGTTAAAAATATTTTTTTTAAACCGTGTACGAAAGCCTACAACTACTTGTCTCCTACCTGTAAAATGAGACGGATATAATTAACAAGCATAATGCTGATGAAATTATTAATGTTGTTGTTGTTCAGCAGGGCAGTTAACCAAAGGCAGGCCTTTTTTTTTTTTAAACAGTGCCTGACCTTTAAGCAATATCGCTTATTATTTATTCATTTAATAAAAAAAATAAATATATATATATATATATATATGTATATATATATATAAAACATTTACAGGTGTTAGTCTGTTAATTTTATTACCCTCCAAATCCAGAATGTTGTTTTTTCTCTCACCACTCACGTAAAAATCCCGGGCCAAATTACCTACTGTTTTTATGACAAACACCAAAGTCATGTGGTAATTTAATTGCCATTTGAATCCACATCTCTGTGTTTACAAAAAGAAATCGATTCAAAATTCACTGTTTAAATCCTTTTTGACCACCGCCAAAAACAGTGCAGTAACTGTTGCACTTTGCTGTAATTTGCATGCATATTTAGGCCTATTATTGAAAGAAAAAAAAATACTGAAATGCTGGAAAGTATTTACAAGAGCAATATTTCATTACTGTTCCAGTGAGTGAGAGCTGTTAAGAACAAAAAGAAGAAAAGAGAAGAAATGCATGTAAACATCTCATCTGCATCTTAGATGGCCTGAGGATGAGTACATTTTCAGCAAATTTAAATTTTTGGTTGAACACTTCCTTTAGAACAATATATATGCGGTTTATTTGTATTGCAAACTCTGAATAAATGTCTGTTTAAAGTACAGCACCACCACTAATATCCAATGCAAAACCCAGCAGCTAAACTGTAGTCAGTGCAATTAAATACAAGTGATCAGATTAAAAAAACAAAATGATATTGTACCCATTTGTAACGAAGTTACAGTGGGTACGGAAAGTATTCAGACCCCCTTAAATTTTTCACTCTTTGTTATATTGCAGCCATTTGCTAAAATCATTTAAGTTCATTTTTTTTTTCTCATTAATGTACACACAGCACCCCATATTGACAGAAAAACACAGAATTGTTGACATTTTTGCAGATTTATTAAAAAAGAAAAACTGAAATATCACATGGCCCTAAGTATTCAGACCCTTTGCATATATTTAACTTAGGTGCTGTCCATTTCTTCTGATCATCCTCGAGATGGTTCTACACCAGGGGTCACCAAACTTGTTCCTGGTGGGCCGGTGTCCTGCAGAGTTTACCTCCAACTTTCCTCAACACACCTGCCTGGAAGTTTCAAGTATACCTAGTAAGGTCTTTATTAGCTGGTTCAGGTGTGTTTGATTAGGGTTGGAGCTAAACACTGCAGGGACACCGGCCCTCCAGGATCGGGTCTGGTGACCCCTGTTCTACACCTTCATTTGAAGTCCAGCTGTATTTGATTATACTGATTGGACTTGATTAGGAAAGCCACACACCTGTCTATATAAGACCTTACAGCTCACAGTGCATGTCAGAGCAAATGAGAATCATGAGGTCAAAGGAACTGCCTGAAGAGCTCAGAGACAGAATTGTGGCAAGGCACAGATCTGGCCAAGGTTGCAAAAAAAATTCTGCTGCACTTAAGGTTCCTAAGAGCACAGTGGCCTCCATAATCCTTAAATGGAAGACGTTTGGGAAGACCAGATCCCTTCCTAGAGCTAGCTGTTAGGCCAAACTGAGCTATCGGGGGAGAAGAGCCTTGGTGAGAGAGGTAAAGAAGAACCCAAAGATCACTGTGGCTGATCTTTTTTTTTTTAACATTAACAACAACATTGATATAAGAGCTGATATAAGAGCTGGTGGCTTATCTGTCAGTCAGACGCGCACTCTCCGCCACTTATCTGTGCTCTCGGTGCTTTCTTTCAGAATTATCACTGATAGAAAAGTTAAAAATAGCATTTTATTTAAGATGGAAATAGGACCAAGACCCTTGATCCCTGGTGGAGACTGGACCTACTGAAAAGGCACAAAGTGTTTTCAGTAGTAATAACAAACAGAGTAGATTTCTTTTCTGTAAGACTGAATGGGGCACAAATCAGAATTGGAAACAGTCTGGACAACAACATCAGTGACAATCCCAGGTAAATAAATTCAGCTCTAAATCTCTTTATTTTTCTTTAAATACATTTAGAATTTACTGCAGTATGAGAATTAGATTAGCATGAAAAAGCGTAGCATTGTTTTATTGCAGCCATTTGCTAAAATCATTTAAGTTCATTTTTTTTCATCATTAATGTACACACAGCACCCCATATTGACAGAAAAACACAGAATTGTTGACATTTTTGCAGATTTATTAAAAAAGAAGAACTGAAATATCACGTGGTCCTAAGTATTCAGACCCTTTGCTCAGTATTTAGTAGAAGCACCCTTTTGATCTAATACAGCCATGAGTCTTTTTGGGAAAGATGCAACAAGTTTTTCACACCTGGATTTGGGGATCCTCTGCCATTCCTCCTTGCAGATCCTCTCCAGTTCTGTCAGGTTGGATGGTAAACGTTGGTGGACAGCCATTTTTAGGTCTCTCCAGAGATGCTCAATTGGGTTTATATCAGGGCTCTGGCTGGGCCATTCAAAAACAGTCACGGAGTTGTTGTGAAGCCACTCCTTTGTTATTTTAGCTGTGTGCTTAGGGTCATTGTCTTGTTGGAAGGTAAACCTTCGGGCCAGTCTGAGGTCCTGAGCACTCTGGAGAAGGTTTTCGTTCAGGATATCCCTGTACTTGGCCGCATTCATCTTTCCCTCGATTGCAACCAGTCGTCCTGTCCCTGCAGCTGAAAAACACCCCCACAGCATGATGCTGCCACCACCATGCTTCACTGTTGGGACTGTATTGGACAGGTGATGCACAGTGCCTGGTTTTCTCCACACATACCGCTTAGAATTAAGGCCAAAAAGTTCTATCTTGGTCTCATCAGACCAGAGAATCTTATTTCTCACCATCTTGGAGTCCTTCAGGTGTTTTTTAGTAAACTCCATGCGGGCTTTCGTGTCTTGCACTGAGGAGAGGCTTCCGTCGGGCCACTCAGCCACAGTGATCTTTGGGTTCTTCTTTACCTCTCTCACCAAGGCTCTTCTCCCCCGATAGCTCAGTTTGGCCTAACAGCCAGCTATAGGAAGGGATCTGGTCTTCCCAAACATCTTCCATTTAAGGATTATGGTGCCAATGTGCTCTTAGGAACCTTAAGTGCAGCAGAATTTTTTTTGTAACCTTGGCCAGATCTGTGCTCTGTCTCTGAGCTCTTCAGGCAGTTCCTTTGACCTCATGATTCTCATTTGCTCTGACATGCACTGTGGGTAAACTCTGCAGGACACCGGCCCTCCAGGAACAAGTTTGGTGACCCCTGGTGTAGAACCATCTCAAGGATGATCAGAAGAAATGGACAGCACCTAAGTTAAATATATGAGTGTCACAGCAAAGGGTCTGAATACTTAGGGCCATGTGATATTTCAGTTTTTCTTTTTTAATAAATCTGCAAAAATGTCAACAATTCTGTGTTTTTCTGTCAATATGGGGTGCTGTGTGTACATTAATGAGGAAAAAAAATGAACTTAAATGATTTTAGCAAATGGCTGCAATATAACAAAGAGTGAAAAATTTAAGGGGGTCTGAATACTTTCCGTACCCACTGTAACTTCGTTACAAATGGGTACAATATCATTTTGTTTTTTTAATCTGATCACTTGTATTTAATTGCACTGACTACAGTTTAGCTGCTGGGTTTTGCATTGGATATTAGTGGTGGTGCTGTACTTTAAACAGACATTTATTCAGAGTTTGCAATACAAATAAACCGCATATATATTGTTCTAAAGGAAGTGTTCAACCAAAAATTTAAATTTGCTGAAAATGTACTCATCCTCAGGCCATCTAAGATGCAGATGAGATGTTTACATGCATTTCTTCTCTTTTCTTCTTTTTGTTCTTAACAGCTCTCACTCACTGGAACAGTAATGAAATATTGCTCTTGTAAATACTTTCCAGCATTTCAGTATTTTTTTTTCTTTCAATAATAGGCCTAAATATGCATGCAAATTACAGCAAAGTGCAACAGTTACTGCACTGTTTTTGGCGGTGGTCAAAAAGGATTTAAACAGTGAATTTTGAATCGATTTCGTTTTGTAAACACAGAGATGTGGATTCAAATGGCAGTTAAATTACCACATGACTTTGGTGTTTGTCATAAAAACAGTAGGTAATTTGGCCCGGGATTTTTACGTGAGTGGTGAGAGAAAAAACAACATTCTGGATTTGGAGGGTAATAAAATTAACAGACTAACACCTGTAAATGTTTATGTATATATATATATATATATATATATATATATTAAATGAATAAATAATAAGCAATATTGCTTAAAGGTCAGGCACTGTTTTTAAAAAAAAGGCCTGCCTTTGGTTAACTGCCCTGCTGAACAACAACAACATTAATAATTTCATCAGCATTATGCTTGTTAATTATATCCGTCTCATTTTACAGGTAGGAGACAAGTAGTTGTAGGCTTTCGTACACGGTTTAAATTTTTTTTTTTTTTTAACATTTAAAGTAATTTAATAAAGTGTCTTGATGTTATAATGAGTTGACATATTAAATTAATAAACAAAAGATGGGTGTGCTTGATTGCAGTTTAAGATAATGTATTTGTGATGTTGTAATTTTCCAGGTTGAACTTATGACACTTGCAACATCTGAGCAAGTGTGAAGCCACACGTATCATGTGTTTAGAGATTGCTACACTGTGAGAAAAAAAGGTACCGCAGGGTACAATTATGTTCCCAAAACGAGTTATAAAGGTACAGCTTTTCTGATTCAGATGTGAAAGATACATTTTTGTACGTTGGATTTATTTTATTTTTATTTATATATTTATTTTAAGTTTAGCCCCAATTAGAGTAAATCTAACTATGTGTTTTTATTTTTTGTTTATTAATTTAATGTCAACTCATTATAACATCAAGACACTTTATTAAATTACTTTAAATGTTAAAAATATATTTTTTAAACCGTGTACGAAAGCCTACAACTACTTGTCTCCTACCTGTAAAATGAGACAGATATAATTAACAAGCATAATGCTGATGAAATTATTAATGTTGTTGTTGTTCAGCAGGGCAGTTAACCAAAGGCAGGCCTTTTTTTTTTTTAAACAGTGCCTGACCTTTAAGCAATATCGCTTATTATTTATTCATTTAATAAAAAAAAAAAAATATATATATATATATATATATATATATATATGTATTTATATATACATAAAAATTTATAGGTGTTAGTCTGTTAATTTTATTACCCTCCAAATCCAGAATGTCAGGTGTGTGGCTTTCCTAATCAAGTCCAATCAGTATAATCAAATACAGCTGGACTTCAAATGAAGGTGTCGAACAGGGGTCACCAGACCCGATCCTGGAGGGCCGGTGTCCCTGCAGTGTTTAGCTCCAACCCTAATCAAACACACCTGAACCAGCTAATAAAGACCTTACTAGGTATACTTGAAACTTCCAGGCAGGTGTGTTGAGGAAAGTTGGAGGTAAACTCTGCAGGACACCGGCCCACCAGGAACAAGTTTGGTGACCCCTGGTGTAGAACCATCTCGAGGATGATCAGAAGAAATGGACAGCACCTAAGTTAAATATATGCAAAGGGTCTGAATACTTAGGGCCATGTGATATTTCAGTTTTTCTTTTTTAATAAATCTGCAAAAATGTCAACAATTCTGTGTTTTTCTGTCAATATGGGGTGCTGTGTGTACATTAATGAGGAAAAAAAATGAACTTAAATGATTTTAGCAAATGGCTGCAATATAACAAAGAGTGAAAAATTTAAGGGGGTCTGAATACTTTCCGTACCCACTGTAACTTCGTTACAAATGGGTACAATATCATTTTGTTTTTTTAATCTGATCACTTGTATTTAATTGCACTGACTACAGTTTAGCTGCTGGGTTTTGCATTGGATATTAGTGGTGGTGCTGTACTTTAAACAGACATTTATTCAGAGTTTGCAATACAAATAAACCGCATATATATTGTTCTAAAGGAAGTGTTCAACCAAAAATTTAAATTTGCTGAAAATGTACTCATCCTCAGGCCATCTAAGCAGATGAGATGTTTACATGCATTTCTTCTCTTTTCTTCTTTTTGTTCTTAACAGCTCTCACTCACTGGAACAGTAATGAAATATTGCTCTTGTAAATACTTTCCAGCATTTCAGTAATTTTTTTTCTTTCAATAATAGGCCTAAATATGCATGCAAATTACAGCAAAGTGCAACAGTTACTGCACTGTATTTGGCGGTGGTCAAAAAGGATTTAAACAGTGAATTTTGAATCGATTTCTTTTTGTAAACACAGAGATGTGGATTCAAATGGCAGTTAAATTACCACATGACTTTGGTGTTTGTCATAAAAACAGTAGGTAATTTGGCCCGGGATTTTTACGTGAGTGGTGAGAGAAAAAACAACATTCTGGATTTGGAGGGTAATAAAATTAACAGACTAACACCTGTAAATGTTTATGTATATATATATATATATTAAATGAATAAATAATAAGCGATATTGCTTAAAGGTCAGGCACTGTTTAAAAAAAAAAAGGCCTGCCTTTGGTTAACTGCCCTGCTGAACAACATTAATAATTTCATCAGCATTATGCTTGTTAATTATATCCGTCTCATTTTACAGGTAGGAGACAAGTAGTTGTAGGCTTTCGTACACGGTTTAATTTTTTTTTTTTTTAACATTTAAAGTAATTTAATAAAGTGTCTTGATGTTATAATGAGTTGACATATTAAATTAATAAACAAAAAATAAAAACACATAGTTAGATTTACTCTAATTGGGGCTAAACTTAAAATAAATATATAAATAAAAATAAAATAAATCCAACGTACAAAAATGTATCTTTCACATCTGAATCAGAAAAGTTGTACATTTATAACTCGTTTTGGGAACATAATTGTACCCTGCGGTACCTTTTTTTCTCACAGTGTAGCAATCTCTAAACACATGATACGTGTGGCTTCACACTTGCTCAGATGTTGCAAGTGTCATAAGTTCAACCTGGAAAATTACAACATCACAAATACATTATCTTAAACTGCAATCAAGCACACCCATCTTATCTTAATTTAACACTTTTGGTAGCTTAAGCAAACATGCACTTCTCTATATTGCAATATCATGCTTCTGTGCTTAAATGCAACATATCTTTATAGCTAATAAAAATAAAATGCAAGTAATAATCTTTTTAGGAGGTCCATCTGCAAACACGTTTGCAAATGCATCTCCTTTACAGCCTTTTAATATAACAACACTTGACTTGAGCTGCTCTCACCTCTCACATACACTTTACATTTTAATAACCCTCAGAGGCAAAAGCAGTGGTTTGAAGTCTTATCATTTCCAAATCATCCATAACAGAATTTAATTCAGAATAAAAATCATTTTTATTCGGAGTGGCGGAGAGTGCGCATCTGACTGACAGATAAACCACCAGCTCTTATATCAGCTCTTATATCAGTGTTGTTGTTAATGTTCTGGTTATTTTGTTTCAATATCCAGTTTGTTAATTTTGTGCAAAGCATACGGTACATTATTCAGCTAAACTGTATACGTCTTGTTTCATTCATGCAATAAAGGCATGTCCACTACTGAGCTGTGGGATATGACTAATTCATGGGCAATGCAGACAAAATTGTAATTTAAATACAGAAATGTATCATATTTTTTAAACAAAGCTTCATACTATACTATAGAGTTACTTTCTAAGATCTTTATCCTACAGTCAATGTGAAATTAGGTTCCTCCAATCTAAAAAAAAACAAGAATCGAAAAAGAATCGAAAACCACAGTGAGGAATCGATTCTTGGAATCGAATCCCATCGATTCCAGAACCAGGAATTTCCGGAATCGAACGGTCCTATGTATAACATGTAACCTGATAACATGTACCTGTGTAATATGATCACATTAATGATTTATTGACATTGATATTAACACTTTTAAAAATGAGTTTAATTGACTCACCTGTATTATTCTTGTCAAACAGAATAAGTTTCTCTCAAAGACAAAATAAAGTTATGGGCATAAAGTGCTGATCATCATTCAAAACTATGGGCCAGCTGTATTTAAATGACATTTAAAGGTGTGGATGCGTTATCTAAATTATCTGATATACACGTTCTTTATCACAACTGTGATTAATTTTATGTGATACAGTCCAGTGAAAAAGAAAGGACACCCTATTGAAATCCATAGCTTTCTGTATTAGGGCATAATAAAAAATCTGATCCGTGGCAGGTCTTAAAATAATAGAACTCTTCTTTGCAACACTGATGTAGTTTAGTGAGGATTGTGGGTATTTGTTTATGCACAGCTCATTTCAGTCAGGATGAGGTCTGGACTTTGACTGAGCTATTCATAGTTTTCACGTGCAGTGGTGTTCATTTTCACTTTATTTAATTGATTTCATGTAACCTCCAAAAAAAAGAGGGGAAATGTGCAAAAAATGAATTGATGGGGGCCTGGGGGAAGATTGGTGTCTTTTTTCACTTGTTAATAATCACCCTCACTGTGGAATGATGGACTTCAGATTGTTTGGAAATGGTCGAATCAGCCAACAATTGCTTCTCTATGATCATTGCTGATGTCTTTCCTCTTTGGCACTGTGTTAACACACACCTGAAGGCTCCAGACCAGCAAACTGCCAAAACTCCTGATTTTATAGAGGTGCTCATGCTGTTAATCAGTTAATCAAAGGCAGGCCTATTTTAGTTACCCTCTTAATTCCTATGTTAACAGTGAAGATGTCCTTAGTTTTTGTCACTCCTAGCTTTTCCATTTTGGCCTAGTTTTTTGTTAAATAAATAATGACATGGTTTAATAAGCACTCTTAAAAATAAAACCTCCAAAGTGGTGTTTTTCCTGTGATGCCATAGAAGAACCATTTTTGGTTCCCAGAGAACCTTTCAGTAAACAGTTCCTAAAAGGACCATTTTGAAGAACATTTTAAAAGTCTAAAGAACCTTTATCCACTGTAAAGAACCTTTTCTGCATTTGAAAGTTTCCATGGATGTTCAAGGTTCTTCATGGAACCATTGGTACCAATAAAGAACCTTTATTTTTAAAAGTGTGTCTGTCAGGTTTCTGTCACTTTTTCTGTCTTTTTTTCTTCAGCTGTAAAAAAATTAGGTTTCTGAGTTAAACATTTCAGCATTTTTCTCCATATAATGGACTGCTATGGTGCCCCGATTTTGAACTTTGTTGTACCAGCTGGCAATGTTAATGTGCCATTTCCTGAACAATCTCATAGGGGGAATATTAAGAATGAGCCACCAGAAAAACTTGAAATTTATCTGGACGGCTTGTTTGTAGACATGTTACAGAGGTGCCAAAACAAGCGGGAAAAGCGGAATAAGATAGAGGAAAGGAGGAAACGTCAGAAGCAAAGACGGGAGAGAACCAGAGGAGTACCAGAGGATGACTTTTAAACTGAGGGAATTCATTAAACTGATCAGAAAACAAGGGGATATAAACAAGAGAATAATAAAATTGTTGAGAGAATTAATTGCTTTGAATGATTTTTATTCTGAATTAAATTCTGTCATGGATGATTTGGAAATGATAAGACTTCAAACCACTGCTCTCGCCTCTGAGGGTTATTAAAATGTAAAGTGTATGTGAGAGGTGAGAGCAGCTCAAGTCAAGTGTTGTTGTATTAAAAGGCTGTAAAGGAGATGCATTTGCAAACGTGTTTGCAGATGGACCTCCTAAAAAGATTATTGCTTGCATTTTATTTTTATTAGCTATAAAGATATGTTGCATTTAAGCACAGAAGCATGATATTGCAATATAGAGAAGTGCATGTTTGCTTAAGCTACCAAAAGTGTTAAACTAAGATAAGCTTGATTGCAGTTTAAGATAATGTATTTGTGATGTTGTAATTTTCCAGGTTGCATTTCAAGTAGTGGCACTAGTCTATTTACAAGGTTTGGACACTGAATCAGAAAGAACTACAACATTCAGTTTTACAGACCTTTGAACTGAACCTTCAGCCTTTGGCTGGCTCCATCCCTGTATCTTATCTACAGCCTGTTTGTAAAGAAATATCTCGTAATCATACGTAAAATAGGGCTTTATAGCTTCTCATAGCCTTTTACATATTCATTTTTGGGGGTTTGTACACTGATACACACTATCTGTTTTGAACAAATGCATGTGAACTAATTAAAGTCTAAAATGAACTTTAAATAGAAAGAACTTGGATAAATTGTTGCAAAATTGTACTAAAACATCCTTTCTCTGCAAATAAATATATGATCAATTGTTTTACAGAAAAATACATTTCTAAATATATATTTGTGCATGGGGCACAAACTAACGCGGGGTTAATTGTAACACTCATGGTTTAAATATTTCCACACACGCTAGCATAACCAATTTCAAAACTTTACACACAAATCCAAGAATTGCACACACAAAATGCAAAATGCCCTACATCTCTTGCAAAATGAAGCACTGCATTCAAAATATCACAAACACATCTCCAAAAGCAAACATTTGTCATATGCTGCAAACACCTTCGCCTTAATATTATATTCTATCATATGCACACAGTTATTCAAAACCTAAAGCTCTTCTTTCATGAGCCCCTATGTACATTTCTGTACAAGACTGAAAGTAATTGGCAGAGAGATGTTGAAAAATTCACAGCAGAAACAAGAAAGCAAGATTGAAACCAAGATTGTTTTTTTTTTTACTGTAAGCATTTGTGGTTGTGAATAAAGTATTACACAGTATGAAAGAAAAGAAATACACTTCCAGTCAAATGTTTTTGAACAGTAAGATTTGTAATGTTTTTTTTTTTTTTAAAGAAGTCTCTTCAGCTCACCAAGCCTGCATTTATTTGATCCAAAGTAGAGGAAAACAGTAAATTTTAAGAACGGATATTTTTAATATTTGAAATAACTCTTTTATATTTGAATATATTTTAAAATGTAATTTATTCCTGTGAATTCAAAGCTGATGTCACATCTTGGAGGTTGGGCAGAGGAGCACCAATAATCCTCTCAAAAGTCCTAAC
>NW_026127924.1:0-15029 GCF_022985175.1 Labeo rohita | reverse complement strand
ATCTTTCTTTGTGTGTGAGACAAAGCGACGACTAGTCATGTGCCTTCACACTAGAGTTTATGGTTTGTCAAATACAGGTACGCTGCGCATCCATTTAGATTAACTAAAAAATAAAATTATAATAATATAATAAATTATAGCAACCTGCATTTTGTCAGTAATGGTAACAGTGTTGTAACGGGAGAAACAGTAATTAATTTGATTACTTGTTACTGAAAAAAATAATGTTGTATGTAACGCTGTCATTCCCATCACTGTGACTCTGTGACTGCTTATAAGACTGCAAAAATACGATGTCAATGTGATCTACACAAAAGGAAAATTTATAGTTGCTGCAGACACTCTCAGGATCTCATTTCCTGCCTCCCCAAAGAACAGACCAAAAAAGACCATCCAATATGGATGGAACTTTAAACAAACAGTTACTGTGAATGCAGAGCTAAGCCTTCAGTAGAAAATGACATCATCTTCAAGTAAAACATTTATTTTTTTTTTTCTAGAAAAGTTCAAGTGGGATTTTAGGAGAGGTGAAAGCAAAAATGCTGCAAAAACTCACGCCTGGAGACAGAGTTTGTGTCCTAAACCTTGCAACAGGCACGTGGACACAATAAGATTGTGTGGAAAGAGAACTAGCTCCACAGCCATACGAGGCTCAGACAAATATTCTCGCCTTTAAATTAGACACACTCTGTTCTCTTTGGTTCTTCCAGTTATAGCAACTATTGCAGCATGAAAAAATAAAGTGCGTCAAGACTAGGGTGACCACCTGGCAACAGGGCTGTTGCGGGACATAGATGTAATTTTGCGGGACAATACGGGACACATGTGAGACTGATACATTTTCTACTGTTATGCTATGTAAATACTGATTATATCCATTGTCATATGAGCGCGTTTCTTAGAGTAAAGAGAATCCACCTGCGAGAGAAGAGATTTGTGCTTGCGCATTTTGATGCGCCCCTCATTACAATAATGTGCTTTAGACATTGGTCATTAAAACAACACCACAGAAACCGCCTCAAACAAACTATTAAAATGAGAAGAAAGTCGCGTCTGAAAGCTGCATTGTTTTTTTTTTTTAATTGGTTAAAATGAATGGACAATATCATGTTTTTCTGTGTGCGCTTGACCATTTCCGTCAGTGGTTCTAAAACACTTGATAAGGTCCGCAAAACCTTTGCACAGAAACTATGCTGCAAAAAGAATAAATAAAAAGCTTTCTTAAAAGAACGCATGGATGTTTTCTTAATATGATCGCTAAAAACCATGATGAAAATGCGGGACATTTTCTCAATATGCGACATGCGGGACAAGGGGTGAAAATGCTGTGCGGTACAATGCAAAGAGGGACAGGTGGTCACCGTAGTCAAGACCAGAGGTCGCGTTAACTGAAAACTGTCCATCATTGACAGAATTTTTTTTTTATCAGTGACGGAAAAATTTGAAGGTCGTCTGTCACTTTGACAGATTACACTGAGGGTGATCTACTGTAACTTTGAACTTTAATCCCCACCCCTGTCCAGTTGGTGGCTAGTGCGCTCTAGTGTAGCAGCAGAGCACTGGATCCAGAACAAAAATGAAACTGTCACGAATGTTTTGCTATGCGTTTGATTACGTACAGCCAAGTACACAGAAGCTACAACAATCTATCGTGCCACATTAAAGAGCGCCAAAATGGTATTTATTGCTGGAATTTTCTAATGAAATGGACATAATTTTAAAATCTGAGGCTTTGTTTTATATCAAAAGTAAAGCTTAGCCTATTGTATGGGAGGCACACTATGTACTGATCGTTTATCAACTGAAAACAGCATAGACCAAAAGATCAATTGAGATTTATTAATCAATATTGGTTCATAAAAATGAGAATATTTTAACATCGCTGTCACTGTGGGGTGTGGTGTTGAACATGAAAAGTTACGCAGTCTTATCTGTTCTCTTCAAAATAAATGCATAAGCCTATCGTTCTGTAGGTTCATAATTAAAAATTTAAAAAATAAATAAATAAAAGCAATTAAATGCGTTATTTTAATGAAAACAGAAAATTAAACTGACGGGTAATAATAGTTAGACAATGTTAAAGTCTAACGCAACCTCTGGTCAAGATATACTGTTTTAATGGTGCAAACCAGTAAACTGATGACCGTAAACTTCACACTGCATGATTAATTTAAATACTCTGCTCCAGTCTGCACCAATATCTTTGTGGTTAGCGCGTCGACTTGTAGTGCCATTGCGCTGCGGGCGACCCGAGTTTGAATCCCGGCTTGTGGACCTTTCCGGATGCCACCCCTTTCTCTCTCTCCCACTTTGCTTCCTGTCCATCTACACTGACCTAACCTATCCAAATAAAGGCATAAAAACGCCTCGGCATAAATACTTTGCTCCAATGAATTTGCATTTGAAATGGAAACTCCGACAAATGCATATGCAGTAAGGTCAGGGGCAAAAACAACTGTTCATGCTTTTTCATCGTAAATTTTTCACTGTAGTAAATCCTCAAGAGGGTTTGCCCTGGCGCAAGCTGTTAGTAAATCTGGCCCATGTTGTTTTGTTTGATAGTTTTTGTGCATGTAAGCTGATTTACAATCTTATATTATTATGTAAATTAGCTGTGTGTATGAGATACTTGCATTCTGTCCTGGTTGTGTAGAGTTATTACGGCAACAGTAAACGACACCAGCAGTCACAGCAGCAGCCACCACCAGAAAAACACCAACATATATTCCCACAGACGGACCTGATTCTGTAATGATAAAGACAGACATATATAATTACTGAAGATGGCCTCATATTCAACCTTACTGGTATTTTAAAATGCTGTTTAAACCTTTCTAATTGGATCAGTTGTATGATACTGATTAAACTGATAAAAGGTTTTTGAACAACAGCAATTAAAAAAGGCTACAGTGCTATGAATATTATTTCAAAATAAGTCAAAATGTAACTGAGTCCAACTGAACACACAAGAAATTTGGACATTTCTCAAATGCACCAAATTAAGTAAATCATATTCACCAATGACAGCAACATGGAAGCTCTTAAAGCTACTGATGCTGCTGCTGCGGCGATGACGACGACGAATGCTGCTGTTTATCTCCAGTTTATAGATTCCAGATTCTGTGGTTCTGATGTTCATGATGGTCAGAGATCCAGTTTGATGATCCAGCTTCAATCTGTCTCTGAATCTCTCATCAGCATCTTTACACTGATCATCCGAACAGATCTTACTAGGATCTCCACTGATTTCAGAAATGCAACTGTCATTAAAATACCATGTCATGAAATAATCTGTGTTTATTTCACCAGGACCTAAAGTGACAGATTCTCCCTCCTTCACTGGCGTCGTCTTCATTTTTTCTGCCTCTGCACCAGAAACACAAATACAAAAAAATAAAATAAAATAAATAAATAAATCTGCTATATGTTGTGGAATTATGAAAGAACTGTGATTGCACACACTATTTCAATCTGAAATGGTTATAACACATTTTTTATTCTTATTTTACATAAAATTCTCTCACTTTGCATCCCCACTGAACTAAAAAAAAACACCTGATTATGAAATAATAGATGTGTTTAACAGCATACAATTTATGATAAGAAACTGTGGCTTTTTATGAACCAAAATTGTTACAATTATTGGTTTACAATCATCCTTTTTATGCTGATGTTTATAATAAACACATTAAACGCATTATGTGATTTAAATGTACATAGCCAGACTTGCCACAAACAGAAACACTGAAGATCTTGTCACTGACATTGACGATCTGTAGCAAATAGCGTCCAGAGTCTGTGATTGTGATGTTTGTCACGGTCAGAGATCCAGTCTGATGATCCAGCTTCAGTCTGTCTCTGAATCTCCCATTATACTGATCATCTGTAATAATACTATTTAGATATCCATCGATTTTGACGACTTGAGTGGAATTAAAATACCAATTAATGATGTCATCTTGGATTTTATTAACATCAGTGCGTAGCGTGACTGAATCTCCCTCCATCACTGACACGGACTCATCTGTCTCAAAACCAGAGGCTTCTGAAGAATAAATGAACAGTGAGATGGATGCGTAAAATTTCTGATGCTTGGCAAAGCATTGTGTTGCTAACATGTTTAAACACATTGCATGTATGTTTCTTACACAATTTTGCACACTGCTAGCACATTTTACATTGCTTGCATGATGCATGATTTAGCATATCGCTAATATGCTGCTAACATGATCCCATATGGGCCATTCTACAGGACTGGTCCCAAGTCAGAGTTGGAAATGCCCTGGGAAAAAATAAATAAAGAAAGAAAGAAAGAAAAAAATGCATGTATGCAAATATTCAAGGTACACATTAGTGATTATGCAGTTAGTTCTCATATTGTATTTTCAGTAATTTTTGGAATATTTGTCCCCAATTTTGTCACTACCGAAACACAGTGATGTACAATTTAATTAGGATGATTATACTGACCTTATACTGACCTATAGTTAATGATTACACTGTAACTAAACCCATTCGATTTTAGCCGAAATCTTATTGTAACTTGGACGCTGAGGCAGAAGTTGAATCCATATGCGGAAGTTTATTAGAAACAGCAGCAAACATAAACGTGAAAAAAGGCAGAGGGTCAATAACCAAATAAAGCAGTCCGAGAATGCAACAGTCCAAGGGATAATCTGTGAGGCAAGCGTGAGAAACCAGGCAAAGAGTCCAAACCTATAAATCAGTCCAATCAGGCAAATAATCCGACAAGGGTAATCCGTAAACTCGAAATCCAAAGACAAAGCAAGACAGCAACAGGTAATCAGACAGAGAAATACACAAACACTTGGTAAGGCAGGAGAAACTGGCAATACTTCACAAAGTATAGAGCACATGGTCAGTCTTTAAATAGTCCCAAACAGGAAGTGACAGTAGAAGCAGCAGAGGGAGCGTGCAGGCAGTACTAGGGTGAGGGCTCCCTCTGCTGGCTTGGCATTACACTTATATTTAATCGACTAAAACTAGACTAAAACTAAAACAGTTCCAGTGACTAAAATATGAGTAAATCTAAATTAAAATTTGCTGTCAAAATTAACACTGCCCTCCTCTCTTTATTCAAACTGAACACTTTGAATCTCATCAATTCTTCATTCTGCTGACACTTTTACCCAAACATCCCAAGCAATTCATAGCACACAATGGCAGGTTTATTAGAAGGACACATTAGGAAACCAGCAAAACAGTATGCAGAAAACAGAGATAAATTGTTGCTTTGGTTTAAGGTTTGGAAGAGGTTAAGTTACACTTACCAATGACAGTAACACTGAATTTCTTAATACTGCAGATAGTGATGCGTCTGCTGCTTATGCTGATCTCTAGATGATATAATCCAGCATCTGTGGTTCTGGCATTTGTGATGGTCAGAGATCCTGTCTGATGATCCAGCTTCAGTCTGTGTCGGAATTCTGAGAATTGATGTGTACACTGATCATCTGTACACATATTACCGGGACCTCCAGTGATATTAGTGATGTCAGTGTCATTAAAATGCCACGTCACTGAATCAATTGGGTTTTTTATGACACCAGGATCTAAAGTGACAGACTCTCCCTCGTTCACTGACTTCTTTATTTCATCTCGTTCAGCAGCAGGAACACCTGAATCACAAACCAAATATATAATATGACAACTGTTTTAAACGAACCAAAAACATTTGCCCATTTGGTGCTTTTAAACATTTACACACTTTATCACACTTTGATTTCTTAAGGGAAAAAAGTATGGTTTTGTTTTTGTTTTTTGTTTTTTTCACTTTTACTTTTACTTTAAACAGATGATGAGAATGAGAATGAGAAGCTGTTTATGTTGAGTTTACTTTTATGAATCAAAACAAAAATCAAAACAAACAGCTCACAAATTGAAAGTGTTTCTTTTAAATCATGTTGTCCTGTGTAATAAAGCAAAGCCTGACATTTATACAAATTCTACTTTTACAGCAAATTGCTTTTAAGGAAATTGCCTTTACTTTAATATTCATTAAAGACTCACCACGGACAAAAACACTGAAGGTCTTTTCACTGCTGCTGCTGTTGATCTGTAGTTTATAAACTCCAGAGTCTGTGATTCTGGTGTTTGTGATGGTCAAAGATCCAGTCTGATTGTCCAGCACCAGTCTGTCTCTAAATCTTTCATTATTATCATGACATTGATCATCTGCACAGATGAGACTGCCTTTAATTTGAACTACACAACTGTTATTAAAATACCATTTTATACTTTCTTTGTTTTTTTTTTTAACACCAGTGTGTAGAGTAACCAAATCTCCCTCCATCACACACACCGAATCTATGTCTGTATCAAAACCTGAGACACCTGGAGGGGAAAAAAAGCGTCATGCAGTTCATTAAAACGCCACAAGAGAAATTATACAACAAATTATGATAAAACAGCCATCAAGCATGTCTGTAATAATGTCCCTCTTAATTATTAATGAAGATTATTGAAAGAGATGTTTTCTTAAACGACGCCATTTTTACTGCTGTAGTTTCTGTTGCCACAACTTTAGAAACATGTATAAAACTAACATGCAGCCGCTTAAAATGGAAACAATTAAGAAATAATAATGGAATTACTGCCCCGAATTCCTGTTCGGGAGAGAGATATACATTTTAACAAATAAGTCAACGTCTTACCATGCAGGAGTACACTCCCTATATGCAATATAAAGAACGTCGGTCCTCTGAAAAGTAATGGATTCTGTAGAATAACCATTGTTCATTGCGCTTTCAGAAGGTATTATTCTCTGTTCCTACGCCGACCGCTTTTGATAAATTGGACATTGCAGATGATGATCAAGACTCCGTTAGACTCCCAAGCTGCAAAAACCAAACTCGACTTTGCCTCTTGTTCTCCAAGTAGATATATTAGATTTGGGCGGAAGAACTGAGCGGTAACTTCAAAAGGGAGCGAGTCTCCACCACCCTATCTGCTCTAAATAGTTTTGAAAATTACTACTTTCACATATAATTTAGAATTTCTCTCATATTTAGAATTCCATGTAACCCCAGAAGAATATGCCTCTGTAATTTGAACATTCTCTTCTAATGTGTCTTTATGTAGAGGTATTTCATACTCTAAACATGCTTCTTTTCTTCACCCTGCTGACACTTTCTATGGCAGAATTTGCTTTTCATCTAGCAAAACAAAACAAAACAAAACAAACAAAAAACAAAACAAAACAAAACAAAACAAAAAACAAAACAAAGCAACAACAAAAACTAAATAACAACAACAACAATACTAATAAGGTTATACATTCATTATTTCAAAAATAAATTGTTAGTAAATCATGTGTTATTTTCTGTTGGTCTAAGTTATGGAGGAAAGTTTGGGTATGAAATATCTCATTACAAATAAAATGAAAGAAATTTCATTTAAGATACTGCACAAATTTTACCCTGATAAGCATTTTTAACCAGATTTATTGAAGATATAGATGTAAATCATTCATTTAGATGTCAATCGTACATCACACCCAGAAACATACCTCATATTTTCTGGCATTGTCAATATACAAAGTCTATGGTGGGAGATTTCTAAATATATAAATGACAAAGTGTTGTCCAACTTTCTTTTACTATATGAACATATGAATAATATTTGGCTTTTTGAACTATGCCAAGAAGTTGGAAAATGAGGCTTACATTATCAATCTCTTTTCATATTTATTGTTGTAAATTCAGCAATCAGAAACCTTTTTTTTCTGTGGTACTTAAAAAATTAGATATTAGATAAGTACTATTAAGGAGAGTACAAACAAAAAAGCTGTAAAAACGGCGTATCTGTTTGATATATTTAAGTTATTGTGATTTAGCAAGGCCTGACATTTCTTTATTTTATTTTATTTTATTTTATTTTATTTTATTTTATTTTATTTTATATTTTACTTTATTTTATTGTTGTATGTATTTTATTTTCTTGTATTTATTTTATAAATTATTTTATTTGTTGGTTCTTTATATTCTTGTATAGTTTATGTACTTTTGTACATAATACATATATGTACTTTTTATATCTTTTTGTGTATACCATTGGCACTTTTATGTTTGTGTTGTTCAAGCATAAAAAAAAAAATAATAATAATGTATGATTCAGAATTACTTCCAACAGAGTTAAACAATAATAGTTTAAAAAATATATATAAAAATAAAATAAAACATTGTTATGTAATATACAGATATGTGTAAGATGTGAAATGATTTCCTCATGAATTTAAAGTCCAGGAACTCTGACAAAACAGATGCCATGCAACAAAACAATAAAACTAATCTGGAGAAGAGATCTTCAAAGAGGGCAAACAACACCACCCCTATTGCTCATTTACAACCCCCTTCCTCCCTCTCCTCTCCCCCCCTGCATCTCACACGTTTCCCCCAAAAGGTTCCACTGAAAGTCACTAAGAATGTCCATATTCTACATGAGTTACACTTTGTGAATATGTTGAACTTTCCCTTTCATGTTTGGTATCGTTTTAAAGGTCTCTGTGCGATTGGTAAAATGGTCTCAATTTCACAGAAGTCACTTATATTATGAGGAAGACTGAACACTTTTGTAGAATTGTGTTTTGCTGCTGAGGGGTGTGTTTTCCCCTTAGGGTCAGGTGAGAATCCCAGCAAGGTGTGACCCTGGGTCACGAGATCTCCTGACAAACCAAAAGGTTTTTTATGTGTTTACAACTGATTAGAAGATTTGTTTGTTTTGGTCTGGGTATATAAGCGAAGTGACAAAACATTACAAAACATACACTGTGTGTGAGAGTCTCTGGAGCTTTGGCTCTAAATCTCTCACACACTGCTGTGTATCTCTAGGCGGTCAGGTATGCATCTCTCACTCTTAGATTTATCTTTGAGTAAATGATGTTATGTATTTATTTGAATTGGAACTAAATTTAATTCTGAATTGGACTTTCATTGTTTAATTGTGTAATTGGCGTGATACATCTTACCTGACAAATAAATTGTTATATTTAATTCAGTCTGATCTCTTCTGAAATCATTATTTCTAGTAGATTAAAGTGTAGTCTGATATTTTTCACAAAGTCTGCGTCCAGGATGGTCACACCGAAGTACCAATGGTTGGACCATGGGGAACACCATTAAGGGCTTCCGTTTTCTGACTGTCACTGGCTTAACACGTTGTAGTTCTCGTGATTATAGAAAAATACACTTTATGGTGAGGACTGCAGGGTGCAGTCTGCATAAAATGTATCATAACCACCCCTCAACCTCTGAGTAAGCCCAGAACTGGCGAGTTTGTGCCATGCGTTCACTGTTGGCCAAGTGAATTGCAAAGCGATATTAGGTCCTTAATAAACGAATAATTGAAAGTAGGGGATTTACAGAATAATCAAGTATCTGAAGTAATACACATTGATATTTGTGGTCAGCCTAAATTAGAGTAAACACCTAAATTCTAACGATCATATGAAATTGGAGTCAGATTAAATATGGAGCTAGATTAAAAGTGAAACTAAATCCTGATAAATTAAGCGAACTTTGCAGATGCGCTGTGAAAAGACCGAACACGCATTAAACCTTCAACCAGACAACTGGACTCCGCATTTGGGCCAGTGGATGGATCTTTACATATGCTATGTTTCTGCTTTTATTCACTGATATGCAATATCAAAAAGTTGTTGATTGACAGACTGCTGCTCTTATTGTTTAGACCTGGTTGTGGTGTCTAACCATGATACCACTCCGTTACTAGAGTAACGTGCACTGTGAAACCACCATATGATATAGTGTACCATCGCTGTTTTGTTTTATTTTACGTTCTAAAATAATTTGTTATCCTGTGGCTCCCTCTGGTGGATATTAATTGCTGTAAAGTTGTGTTTATACTGGATATGAAGATGAAAGTGACGTGTTGCCAACTGTGGTGACACGAAGCAATGTATTTATTTATTTATTTATTTATTTATTTATTTATTTATTTATTTTGTTTGTTTGTTTGTTTGTTTGTTTGTTTGTTTGTTCGTTTGTTTGTTTGTTCGTTTGTTCGTTTGTTTGTTTTCTTTTTTTCCCCCACAACATATGATGTGCCATAAAACCTAAGCTGGTTGGCTGGTCTTAGTTGTTTTAAGCTGTTTGGAAGTAGCTGGTTTTAACTGTTAGACAGAGTTGTTGACTTAGTAAGCCTAGTAAGTCTGTTTATTGGCAAAATACATATTGTGATTTTGTAAACACAACATTTAATGTTTAAGAACAACATTTAAAATAAAAACAAATTCTCGCAAAATCATTATGTTTTAAAATCATTATGTTTTAAAATCATTATTATTATTATTATTATTATTATTATTATTATTATTATTATTAAATATTATGATGTTTTTGTTGTTGTTGATCTTTAATTTTGTTTTTGGCAATGTCTAAGCCAGTAATATTTGTAAGAATAGTTGAAACTGCTCTGGAAGTGTTATAGGCCTAAAGTTACATTCTTTTTATACCGAATTATTGTTATGTCTATGTCTAGCTGTTGCTGTTATTTTATTTTTTTAGTAATACAAATTGTTATTAGTTGTAAATAGTCACGTTGTGAAACAGGGTTAAATCTGGAATATATATATATTTAGCCAAAAGTAACAATTATCAGGGTCCAAACATCAACAGCTCATGTTGACTATGGAAGTATTGGTCTCTATGTTCTGTACTGAAATAGACAAATACTATTAAACTTATGTTTTAATTCGACAGTATATTCAGTCATAACTTAGCACATGTTTTCAATATCATTAGGATATATATTAAACTAACAATTAGTTGTAAAGTTTTTTTTTTTTTTAAACTACAGGTCAAGCTATATACCATTTACCCAGGTTTCAAGCAATGAGGTCTAGATAGATTTGTTATCCTGTAGCTCCCTCTAGTGGACATCATTAGTATTACGGCCTTCAAGAAGGTGCCGTAAAGTTTTTATATCGGATATTCATTAGAGATTCACTTATAAGTAATCATAAACTGCCACCAAGATGGCACATTATGTGATGTATCTCCCATATTGTACAAATAATTCCAAGGGAAACATTTTACTACATCATTTTCAAGGATCAGGCTATTTATTAACTTATACAGTTATAGAACTGTAGAGTTATCCATTATAATGAGTAGGGATGTCCCAAGCCAATCTCAATAGGGTTGGGGCCGATTAAGCATTTTATTTATTTATTTATTTTAAATGATCGTATCGGCTATCCTTGTCACGTGTAGAACAAGGAAGGCGAAGTCAATCCACAAAAGGCTTTAATTTTTTTTAAATATTTAATTATTAATAACTCACACGATACATAAAGCATGACAATTCAAGGCAACATAAACACATGTGAGTCTAAACAATAACCGACAGCAAACTGACCAGAAAGGAGACTTTAAATAGGGTACATATTACTCACATCAAGCCACATCATAGTTCCTGTCAGGACCTCTTGAAATCGTAATTAAGATTTTTCTTGTACCATTCACGATTGTTATGCCTTTAAATTTAATACAACAATTTAAAAAATTTTTAAAGGACCCACAGAAACTCTGGTGAAGGTGAATAATCACAGTGATAACTCTTTACAGTGTAAATTTATGTTACACCCCGACACTAAAGCGTGGACAAAACATAATATAAAAATGAATTTACACCACTGTTAATTTAGACAGTAATTTTACACAGTATATGTTACAATACATCAACATGATTTTTCTTATGGCCCCTACTACAATACCAGCACCAGCACTTTACACAAATTACAGTTACAACCACCAGCACAACAACAGCAGCAGCAGCACATATTCCTGCTATGACTCCTAAAGGCAGACTTGAATCTATAAAGATAAAGACAGACAGTCATTATTACAAGAGGTCAACTGATAATCAAGCTTACCACTATCTTTTTCTAATATTTACATCCTTTACAGGCCATAAGATGTATGATATTGATTTAACTGATACATGGCACCATCTGGTGTTCTTTTGAAGAACAACAGCATCACCGCTGAGAGCTCAACATGAAGCAGCAGCATTTACAGGACCACTGACTATTACACGAAAGTGAAATTAAAATTACACTCACCAATGACAGTAATGCTGAATCTCTTTATGTGGATGATGCTGATGCTGTGACGATTGTGAATGATGTGGACAATCTTTAATTTATAGAGTCCAGAGTCTGTGGTTCTGGTGTTTGTAATGATCAGAGATCCAGCCTCAGTCTGTCTCTAAAACTCTCTTCACACTGATCATCTCCACAGATCTTACTCTGATTTCTACTGATTTCAATGATTAGAATGTCATTAAAATACCACGTCATCATATCATTTGGGTTTTTTATATCTTGACCATCTAAAGTGACAGATGTTCCTTCCTGCACTGACTTTTTCTTCATTTTATCAGCAGGAACATCTGAAACACAAAGCAACAGCTGACTGTAGCTCTATACTGATGAAAGAAATACTGGAATTACACATGAGAGCTGTAGATATGCGATTACCTGGCTTTCACTCTTCACACACTTAATTTTTATTTTGAATTTGTATTTGTATCACTTTATTGGCAAAATTCTATATCTGCATATTATTTAAAATACAAGAGAATAAGTAGTACACCTCTAAAGGTAATATATTTGAATGTCACTACTAGGTGTGTGCAATACTATCAATGATAATATTGCAATTGTTGTCTAGACTCTAAATTATATGTGATTTGACATTATCAATGATATAACAAAAAACAAACAAAAACATACCTAGACAGTGCATGCTTTCACTGCATGCTTTAGCCTATTAAAAGTCACTACTACAATAAACACAATAATAATGTTGTGATTCAAGCATATTTAACCTGCTAATAAATGTTAAATGACTCACTATAAACAGCAACATAGAAGATCTTTTGAATTACTTTTATGCTGCTTATCAGTAGTTTATAATCTCCAGAGTTTGTGGTGCTGGTGTTTGTGATGGTCAGAGATCCCGTCTGACAATCCAGTGTCAGTCTGTCTTTGAAAACCTCTTTACACTGATCATCTGTGCAGATCGTACTCTGATTTCCAATTATTTGAGCAATTCGAAAGTTATTAAAATACCATTTTAGTGTGTCCTGTTGGTTAATTTTGACATCAGTGTGTAGAGTGACTGAATCTCCCTCCTTCATCAACACTGACACTCCAAAAAAGGAAATTTAAAAAAGAAAAGAAAAGAAATAAAAATAAGTTGAAAGTTCACTCTTTCTGCTTTTTGACAGTGAAACCATATGTTTTTAGGCAAGAATGTAGCAGTTTGTTAATAAGGATAATGCATATTAAAATTTGCTTCAACCATCAACCTTCAAACATCATCATTGCCTGAAAAAGCATATATCACTTCTGGAAGAGAGGTATAATAAGAATATACAAAAGGAAAGTCCTGCACTAAAGTTAATAATGATTATAGTTAGAGTCTAAATTCATAATGTAATACACATTCACTCATCTCATCTCACATTCACTAACCACTAGGTGGTGGTGTTGTTATAAGTTTCATTGTTGTAATTCCGTTCTTTGATAATATTTAACCTGAGTGTTCAATAAGAAAATTAAGCATTTCATTCGAATGTTTTGGAATACAATTTTGACTCATGTAACTTAATATATCTTTTATTTTTTTCTTTATTGTAGACCACACCCACACATTCAAACAAATACTTATTTGATCACCTGCAATGCCCGTGTACAGCTGTGTTGTGTGCATATTGGTTGGAAATTACTCTTACGTTAAGAGAAATTAAACTTTTGGACGAAGCTGATCAGACCCTGTGTTTTGACTGACACCCCTTGAGGAAAGCTAGATATCACACCTCACCTACTACAGTCCTTTCAGTCTGACTCCAAAACAGAATTACTTCCAAAGAAGTTCAAAAATCATTGCTATGTTTTTTTCAGCAAGTACAAGCCTATACAAATATGCTATGTTTCTGCCTTTATTCACTGATATGCAATATTTAAAATGTATATTGACTTACAGACTGCTGCTCTTATTGTTCTGACATTTATTATGATTGTGGTATCTACCCAGGATACCACTCTGTTACTAATCGTATTTATAATGTATAAAGTTTATCACATAGCGTGCACAGTGATACATGTGTGGTGTTCTGAGTAAGCCTCTAGAGGGAGCTCTTGTATGTGTGTTAAGGATAAAGGGAAGGAGAAGGAGAGTTGGGCATGCTGAGCGGTGAATAAAGGATTACACAGAGTTCCAGAAAAAGTGTGTATTTGCTTTTACTACAGACAGTCAACATAGACTTTGAGTCTAAGCCAACCCGCCCCGTTCCTGCAAACACCGGTTGAACCACCGATACCGTTCAAAGTGTGGATCAAAACTTTTGACAATTTTTTGCTGGCCCTAGGCGAAGAGCTAACTGATGCTAGGAAGCGTGCAATTCTAATACACTGCCTCGGTGCCGAGGGCCAAATATTGTTCTACACCCTTAACGTGAGTGATCAGAGAGACAATACATACGTTTCTGCTTTGAGTGCAATACAGGACTTTTTTTGTCCCTAAAGTTAATGTGGTTGCTGAATGCTACCGCTTCCGCCAACAGAGCCAACGTGCAGGCGAGACTACAGACCAGTATGTCACTGCTCTATGTGAACTGGCTGCCACCAGCAAATTTGGCGCAATGGAGGACGAGATGTTACGCGATTAGCTGGTAGAAAAAACTAATAATTAACTGCTGCTAGAAGTGCCGCTCGACCTTAAGAAAGCTGTGACTATCGCTTGGCAAATTGAAACTGCTACAGCGGAGGCTAAAGCGATGATCGGGTCATCCGACAACTCGGTACAAGCGGTTCAACAATATCACAGGTCACAACGGAGCAAAAGTAAAGGCAACGTCTTGTGCGGACCTCAGCGATTTACCTGTGCACGTACTTGCTACCGTTGCGGATCTGAATAGCACACAGCTAATTTTCCCGGATGCCCTGCTAAGGATGTGGTGTGCAGGAACTGTAACAAAACAGG
>NW_026127923.1:129837-143516 GCF_022985175.1 Labeo rohita | reverse complement strand
CATACTGGCATTACGTGATCCCTGAGTTGCACAATGACTAGTGAACTAAGGAGCTGATTGAGACACACTCTTACTGACTGACACTCACATTTGTGAACATTTTCATGCATGAATCATGGTTTATCAGTAAGTGTGAAATTAAAAAATAGCATAAAATTTACAACAAATTCAAACCACATGAAAAAAGACCCCTGATGGCTGAAATGTGTAAAGATTAAATGTTTAAGTAAACAGAGATAAATATCTATTTAAAATTCTGCAGTGCCATTAGCATTACAGTTTAGTCCCATGAACATACTTTTGCTTTTCATGCCTCTTGATTTGTCTTTTGCACTGACTTTTATGATGTGAAATTATGAAAATGAAGTTTGACATGACAAAGAAGTAAAATCTAAACTACAAATCACTCAGATCCAGAGACAGTTTTGTTTAAAGAAGTCACTTAAGATTAAATTGATTAAAACTACAGTTGTGAAATATTATTACAGTTTAAAATATCTGTTTTCTGTTTGAATATAAAATGCAACTAATTGTTGTGATCAAAACTGAATTTTCAGCATCATTACTCCAGTCTTCAGTGTCACATGATCCGTCAGAAATCATTCTAATACGCTAATTTGCTGCTCAAGATACATTTCTGATTATTATCAGTGCTGAAAACAGTTGTGCCATTTTACATTTTTGTAGAAACTGTGATACAATGTATTTTTCAGCATTCTTATAATAATATGTGAACATCTGCAGATTTATTAAAACAACATACAAAACATTAAAACAACATACAAAATGTATATGTTTATATATGGTTTGTAATATATTGTAATGCCACGCCAGCAGAGGGAGCCCTCACCCACTGACTGACTGTTGCTGCTCCCTCTGCTGCTTCGTTTGTTACTTCCTGTTTGGTGGCCATAAAAGGAGGCCATTTTCAAACAGGAGGCTCGAAGTATTGTTTTGCTCTAGCGGACTCTACCAAGCGTTTCCCTGTTTTCATTGCCTTGTTTTTTGTTATTTGCCACGGTTTTGTTTTTTTGTTCCATTGTCTTTATTTTCTGCCATAGTTTTGCCCTGTTCCTTGCCATTGTTTTTGTCCTGTTTCATAGCCTTGTTTATTTGATACTTTTGGACTGGTCTCTCTGGTTTTGGACTCTGCCTGTTTATTGGATTTACACTCTCGCCTTGCCCAGGATATTACTGTTTGTTGGATATTGACCCTGCCTGTCTGACTACGATCTGTAAATAAAAGCTCGCACTTGGATCTTACACGCTTCCTACGAGTCCTGCTTGTTACAGAATACTTCGCCTACCAAAGATCCAGCGGCTTTTGGGACACAGATCAAACCATGGATCCAAACATCGATTTTTGTGAGCTGTGCTGTTTGGTGACTTTTAATGACGTGGCACTTAAGGACATTTTCCGCAACGGATTAAACGATCCGATTAGTTCTGGCCTACCTGGAGGGAAAATTCACTGGTCGTTGGAACAGTACATTGACTTTGCCCTCCAGTTGGCTGGATCGCCATTTACTGTGGGGGTAGCTGATGAGGAACCTGCTATCCCCCAGTATCAGCCAAACCTGTGAATTTTTCAATCATGTCTGGAATTATTCAAGTCACGTCAGAGGCCTATCATGCCATGCCCACCAAGCCAAAGTCTGCTCACGTCACGTCTGCCAAGCCACAGCCTGCTCACGCCACGCCTGCCGCTCCAGGGCCTGCACCTGTCATGGCCGCCCTCCTACAACCAGCTCACAAGATGGCTGCTATCTCCAAGCCAGTCCACAAGATGGCCGCCATCCCAGAGCCAGTCCACAAGATGGCCGCCATCCCAGAGCCAGTCCACAAGATGGCCGCCATCCCCAAGCCTGTTCACAAGATGGCCGCCATCCCCAAGCCTGTTCACAAGATGGCCGCCATCACCAAGCTGGTTCACAAAATGGCTGCCCCGTCTGAGCCTCATCAAGTCAGAATCACCTCACCCATCATCTCAAGTCAGGGCTACACTTTCTATGTCAAGTCAAGATACAGCTGTTCTCCATGAGCCAAGCCAAGATACAGCTGTTCTCCATGAGTCAAGCCAAGATACAGCTGTTGTTCTCCATGAATCAAGCCAAGACACAGCTGTTGTTCTCCATGAGTCAAGCCAAGATACAGCTGTTGTTCCAAAGATACAGCTGTCCTCCATGAGTCAAGCCAAGATACAGCTGTGCCCCACAAGTCAAGCCAAGTCACAGCTGTGCCCCACGAGTCAAGCCAAGTCACAGCTGTTCCCCACGAGTCAAGCCAAGTCACAGCTGTTCCCCACGAGTCAAGCCAAGTCACAGCTGTTCCCCATGAGTCAAGTCACGTTACAGCTGTTGTTCCTGAGTCAAGTCACGTTACAGCTGTTGTTCCTGAATCAAGTCAAGTTACAGCTGGGTTGTCTATGTTAAGCCAAACCACAGCTGATTTCCATAAGCCAAGCCAAGTTACAGCAGATCTTCATGAGCCAAGTCAAGTTGCTGCTGTTATTCCCGAGCCAAGTCAAGCCACAGCTGACCTTCATGAGTCAAGTCAAGTTGCTGCTGTTATTCCCGAGCCAAGTCAAGCCACAGCTGACCTTCATGAGCCAAGTCAAGCCACAGCTGACCTTCATGAGCCAAGTCAAGCCACAGCTGACCTTCATGAGCTAAGTCAAGCCACAGCTGACCTTCATGAACCAAGTCAAGCCACAGCTGATCTTCCTGAGCCAAGTCAAGTCACAGCTGACCTTCACGAGCCAAGTCAAGTCACAGCTGACCTTCATGAACCAAGTCAAGCCACAGCTGATCTCCCTGAGCCAAATCAAGTCACAGCTGACCTTCACGAGCCAAGTCAAGTCACAGCTGGACTGCACGAGCCAGGTCAAATCACCGCTGTTCTTCACGAGTCAAGTCAAGCCACGGCAGGCCTCCCTGAGTCAAGTCAAGCCACGGCAGGCCTCCCTGATTCAAGTCAAGCCACGGCAGGCCTCCCTGAGTCAAGTCAAGCCACGGCAGACCTCCCTGAGTCAAGTCAAGTCACAGCAGACCTCCCTGAGTCAAGTCAAGTCACGGCAGACCTCCCTGAGTCAAGTCAAGTCACGACAGACCTCCATGAATCAAGTCAAGAAACTGCTGTCCTACCAGAGCCTCACCAGGTCCCCTCTGACCTTCTCAAGCCACCTCACGTATCAGCTGACCCCGCAGAGCCCACGCTCCCAAGCCACGCAGAACCCACATTCCCAAGCCACAAGTCCATAGCATCCACACCCTCAAGGTCAACAGACATCCCACTATCTACTGTGCTGCCTGTAATGGCCGTTGCCATTTTCAGTGTGTGGGCTGCACACTGTGCTCTAGAGGCCTCGTCTGTCCATGAGTCTGCTCCAGAGGCCTCGTCCGTCCACGAATCTGCTCCAGAGGCCTTGTCTATCCACGAGTCTGCCCCGGAGGCCTCACCTGACCACGAGTCAGCTCCTGAGGCCTCGTTTGTCCACGAGTTCATGCCTATACCTCCTGAGGTGTCAGCATACGCTGTAGAACCTCCTAAGGAGGTGGCGTCCATTTATGAACTCACTGCCACTTCTGCCCTAGAATTGACACCTATGCCTCCAGAGGTGTCAGCTTATGCTGTGGATCCTCCAATGGGGGCGGCGTCCTCCTATCATGAAAACTCTGCCCAACAAGTCACGATCAAGAAGGCCAATAATGAACTCTCTACCTGTTATGCCACGGCCAAGGAAATCGTCAGTGAAAACACCGCTCTGCTATGGATGTCACTAGTTCCACTTTGGATATCTCTGCTCCTGTCTGTTCTGCCTGCTCTGCCTGCCCTGCAATGGCTCCCTGTTATGCCTGCTCTGCCTACCTCGCCATGGCTTCCTGTTCTGCCTGCTCTGCCTGCCTCGCCATGGCTCCCTGCTCTTCCTACGCTGCCATTGCTCCACGGCCCAGGCCCTCCAGTGTTTCACGGTCTGCTACTGCTCCACCGCCCAGGTCCTCCAAGATCCCACTGTCTGCCATTGCTCCACGACCCAGGCCCTCCAGTGTTTCACAGTCTGCTACTGCTCCACGGCCCAGGTCCTCCAAGATTCCACTGTCTGCTATTGCTCCATGGCCCAGGACCTCCAGTGTTCCACTGTCCGCCACAGCTCCACGGTCCAGGTCCTCCAAGGTTCCACTGTCTGCCACAGCTCCACAGTCCAGGTCCTCCAGGGTTCCACTGTCTGCCACTGATTCACGGTCCAGGTCCTCCAGTGCTTCACTGTCTGCCACTGCTCCATGGTCCAGGTCCTCCAGTGCTTCACTGTCTGTCCCTGCTCCACGATCCAGGCCCACCTCCTCTACATGGACCTGGCCCTCCGTCCCACCTCCTGTTTTGCCTCTGTTCCCCCACCCTCCTGGACTGTTGTTGTTGTTTGAGCGCCAGGGGTCGCTCCTAGGGGGGGGGGGATTCTGTAATGCCACGCCAGCAGAGGGAGCCCTCACCCACTGACTGACTGTTGCTACTCCCTCTGCTGCTTCGTTTGTTACTTCCTGTTTGGTGGCCATAAAAGGAGGCCATTTTCAAACAGGAGGCGCGAAGTATTGTTTTGCTCTAGCGGACTCTACCAAGCGTTTCCCTGTTTTCATTGCCTTGTTTTTTGCTATTTGCCACGGTTTTGTTTTGTTCCATTGTCTTTATTTTCTGCCATAGTTTTGCCCTGTTCCTTGCCATTGTTTTTGTCCTGTTTCATAGCCTTGTTTATTTGATACTTTTGGACTGCTCTCTCTGGTTTTGGACTCTGCCTGTTTATTGGATTTACGCTCTCGCCTTGCCCAGGATATTACTGTTTGTTGGATATTGACCCTGCCTGTCTGACTACGATCTGTAAATAAAAGCTCGCACTTGGATCTTACACGCTTCCTACGAGTCCTGCTTGTTACATATATATATATATATATATATATATATATATATATATATATATATATATATATAAATATATTAAAATACATGTCTATCTAATATATTTGCTTAAATAATAACATGCATGTTTTTAGGATGGTCTAGAAATGTTTTACACATACGTACATATGTGTATAGGATACACAAAAATATATGATGTTAATACAGTAAATTGTTCCAATTTATAATAAATTTCATATATGTTGTAAAATGCGTAATATATGAAAACTTATTTTTGTATGAGTGATCTCAAACTTTTCAACAGTAGTGGACAGTAACTGAGATTGACTGCTGGTTTTACAATCAATGGTAGAAACTGGGACACACAATATGACGGTTTTAGTATCGTACATCAGCAACGTCACCATCTGGTCTTTATGTGAAGCATTTGCTGAACCGACTGGAAATTGACAGTTTGGAAAGATGTGAAACAATGTTCATGGTCTCATTCATGTCAGAATGTATTGCTGATCTGTAATATATTACTGAACTGTGAGTGTTTGTAAGATGGCCGATGCGCTCCAAACTTAATCATGTGACGGATCTATAAGAGCACAATGAATCAAATTAAAACCAGTTTCCAGCATTACTCGTCTCCCTACAGAGTGTAAGAATATGAGACAAAAGAGGGAGAAAAACAACAGAGATATTTCAGATCCTCCTTTGAGCAGCTGCAGAATCAGTTCAGTCACTGTGACTCTGACTGACAGAGGTTTTTGTACGACTCTTTATCACTGTGCGAAAACACATAACCACCCAAACAATAAGAACCACTTGATCTGCAATGAAAACTCTGACAGTAATAATGTCCAGCATCTTCAGTCTGGACTCCACTGATGGTCAGAGTGAAATCACTGTTAGATCCACTGCCACTGAATCTAGATGGAGTTCCTGACTCAAGATATTTTGCATAACGAATCAGGAGTTTAGGAGCGTCTCCAGGTTTCTGTAAGTACCAGAATAAACGATCACCACCATGCACATCTGTGCTGGTTCTACAGTTGATTTTGACAGTTTCTCCTGGTTGAGCTGCTGTCATTGAGGGACTCTGAGTGACGGTGATCTGTCCTCTACACTCTGAAACACACAACAAGAAGAAAATCAACTCAAAACTTTGACAATATACTTGAAGAAATGAATTCATATCAAACTTGTGCTCCACAAACCTTGAGCAAACGCTGTGAGAGTCCAGATGAAGATGATGATGAAGGTCATGTTGATGAAGATTGTTGTGTGTGTCAGTGATGAAGTGTTAAACTCACAGCACTATAAACACTCTCAGAGCACTGAAGCATCTGATCAATATGCAAACACACTCCAGATCATTTACCTGAAGACAGTCACTTATTAACAGATACAATTACTGAAAAGAGAAAAATGAATATTTTTCATATATTTTTTCTAGCCAAGCTTTTGTAAATTATATTGGATCATTCTCTTCTAAATACATTTTCAAGACCAACTTTAGTATATTATCCTGACTCTCTCCTGTGAGATTTTTAGAATATTTTTGACTGTAGTTGGATAGAAACATGACTGTTAATTCTTACATTTTATGTCAAAAGGATGTTCCTGCAGGTTTTTAACAGACATGAGGATCATCACACATGTGTCTCTGTCAATCACTGAATCAACTGAGTTTGATTGAGTCGTGTCACATAATATAAAACATGATTGCTCTTCATAAATCTTTATAAAATAAATGTCAATGAAAACGGTGAGGTGAACATGTTGTTTTTTGATGGTAAACAGCACTTGCTGGGTATCTGGTATTTAATTTTCACATTAATTTTTAAATAATTGTTAATTCTTTCATTCATTGATCTTACTATAAATTGTATTCATTATCATCTGCTTTGAAATTGAGGAATGTGTTTATATGATGCTGTTAATATCTGCATTATGAGGGATGAACATAATAAATCAGTACAATGATGCAGTTTAGAAAGAATGAGGATAAATCATAAACGCATAAATATATATACACACACACACACACACACACACACATATATATATATATATATATATATATACATATATTATGTAGTGAAGAATAGATACTAATTCTAAATAGAATAAACTGTCCTCCGAAGGGAAGATCAAAAGAGATCAAAAGAGACTGAATATCTACATGAAGGACTGAAAATAACAGAAGACAAAAATGATTACAGAAAAATCATAATAAAAAAAATACTGATGAAGCTCAACGAAAGTGGTGTTTATTATAAGCTCATACTTTTTCTTCACTGTTGAGTGAGTGATAGTGTTTGAGCAGCTGCAGAATCAGTTCAGTCACTGTGACTCTGACTGACGGAGGTTTTTGTACGACTCTTTATCACTGTGTGAACACATGATCACCCGCACAATAATAATTAGAATCTGTTCTGCAATGAAAAGTCTTACAGTAATAATGTCCAGCATCTTCAGTCTGGACTCCACTGATGGTCAGAGTGAAATCAAACGCAGATGATCCACTACCACTGAATCTAGATGGAGTTCCTGACTGACGGCTGCTGGTCCTGTAAATCATGGATTTAGGAGCTTCTCCAGGTTTCTGTAAGTACCAGGCTAAAATATACTTTCCTCTGTCAACATCATAATATACAGGATTGCTGGTTTTACAGTTGATTTTGACTGTTTCTCCTGGTTGAGCTGCTGTCATTGAGGGACTCTGAGTGACGGTGATCTGTCCTCTACACTCTGAAACACACAACAAAACGAAAATCAGCTCAACACTTTGTCTATATACTTGAAGAAATGAATTCATGTCAAACTTGTGCTCCACAAACCTTGAGCAAACGCTGTGAGAGTCCAGATGAAGATGATGATGAAGGTCATGTTGATGAAGATTGTTGTGTGTGTCAGTGATGAAGTGTTAAACTCACAGCACTATAAACACTCTCAGAGCACTGAAGCATCTGATCAATATGCAAACACACTCCAGATCATTTACATGAAGACAGGCACTCATTAACAGACACAAAATACAATCACTGAAATTAGAAAATCTTAATCTTTTTTCATAATATTAATGATCTTCTAATAACAAATTTGTTATAAATTATATCAGATCATTCACTTCTGAATGCATAATCAGTGCCAAGTTTATTATATTAACCTGACTGTCTCCTGTGAGACTGAGAATATTTTTGACTGTAGTTGAATAGAAACATGACTGTTCATTCCTTAAATGTATTAATTTTAATAATATAAAATTTATTTTTTTTCCTAATTGATTATTAAAATATATAAAATTAAAATTAAAATTAATTAAAATGTATAAATTCTAAAAGGAATAAAATATACAGTAGTTTGTTTTTTTGTCATTTTTGCACTACTTTGATTTTATGTGAAAATTTAAGACGTTAAACTTAAATTTTCACATTAGCCTGCAGATATTTTTAAACTGGAAATTATGTGGTTGCTCAATCGTATTTTTGTTAATATTTGAGAGGTTAATAATTTCTAGTAGACATGCCAAACAAAGTTATATTTTTGATATTTTAAAACAAACTTTTGCACCTAATTTTGTCATGCTGCCACCAAAAATTGTCATAAACCCCTATAGTTTATTGTGTTTATTCACATCTGATCTTTGATGCTTTAAATAAAAGTGACTAACACTGAAGTTGATAATGTAAATATCTCTTCCAATTAATATATTTTACCAAACGTCCATTGCTTTGCTGATCACAGGCCTTGTAAAAATTCATTAAGGTGACTTGCAGTTTAATGTATTACAATTTAATCACTGTATTAATTGTTCATGTAATTTGTTCTGAACCTGAAAGGTGAGAAACGTTTTTTTCTTTACTGAGTTGACTATTGTGTGTTTGTCAGGCGTCACTCGTCCTAAATTGAGCGTCCTGCCGCCCTCCAGTACGTGCATAGATCTCCTCAAAGAAGACAGCGGCACTGGTGTGTGTGGCCAACAAGGGCTTCCCGTCAGACTGGAGCCTGAGCTGGAAGGTGGACGGGAGCAGCAGGTCTCAGGAGAGCAGCGCTGGGCTCCTGGAGAAGGACGGTCTGTACAGCTGGAGCAGCAGCCTGACTCTCTCTGAGCAGGAGTGGATGGAGAGCGTCTCAGTGAGCTGTGAGGCCACATGGAGCGGCCAGCCTGCGCTCACTGGACACGTGACCAGACATCAGTGTTCAGAGTAGATCTGCTGCTCTTCTCACTCATGTCTCACATGGAGACTAACAGCACATGAGCGACTCCTTCATTCTCCACATCCAGCTTCAGTCGCTCTCATCTGCATCTGCTCTGCTTTGTGTGCTTCATACAAGACTATATGTGTGCTTTATCATTCAGTTATGATTTTATTGCAATTCAGTCAATAAATAGAATAAAATAAAATAGTGTCTTTGAGTCCTGTTGTGTCATTTTTGTTTTTTTTTTTTTATGATACATTTATATGTGAACTTCTCTCAGTGGACCATGAAAACACCTGCAGATTCATGATAAAACAAGAACATGCAGCCAAATTTTGAACCTCACAGATATAGTGTTAGATCATTTTAATAAGATAAAGAGTGTTTGATTTCTATATTTAGCAAGTGGTAAACTCAATGAATGCTTTGATTTAATTAATATTCCTAAAATCTTCACTGTTGAGTGAGTGATGGTGTTTGAGCAGCTGCAGAATCAGTTCAGTCACTGTGACTCTGACTGACGGACTCTTTATCACTGTGTGAACACACCACCACTGTGTGCACTCTGACAGTAATAATGTCCAGCATCTTCAGTCTGGACTCCACTGATGGTCAGAGTGAAATCACTGTTTGATCCACTGCCACTGAATCTAGATGGAGTTCCTGACTGGCGGCTGCTTATTAAATGAATCAGGAGTTTAGGAGCTTCTCCAGGTTTCTGTAAGTACCAGGCTAAACGCTGTCCCCAGCTGTCACTGTACACATCTGTGCTGGTTCTACAGTTGATTTTGACAGTTTCTCCTGGTTGAGCTGCTGTCATTGAGGGACTCTGAGTGACGGTGATCTGTCCTCTACACTCTGAAACACACAACAAGAAGAAAATCAACTCAAAACTTTGACAATATACTTGAAGAAATGAATTCATATCAAACTTGTGCTCCACAAACCTTGAGCAAACGCTGTGAGAGTCCAGATGAAGATGATGATGAAGGTCATGTTGATGAAGATTGTTGTGTGTGTCAGTGATGAAGTGTTAAACTCACAGCACTATAAACACTCTCAGAGCACTGAAGCATCTGATCAATATGCAAACACACTCCAGATCATTTACCTGAAGACAGCAGACACACACTTTTTTTGTCATTTAGAATCTTTGCTAATAAGTTTTATTTACAAACTTGAGAAACAAACACTCATGATTTACTGCATGTTATTTTAGGTCAAGCTTTTCCCTCCAAACACTGATTTCATGATCTGTTTCATTTAGACTTTGATGCTGAGAGCATTTAATACCTGTGTTACAGATTTGATGTCATCCGTGATACTGTATAACAGGTCAAAGGTCATTCAATAATAAATTAATGTAAATCTTGCTAAAGATTCATAAAGCAGGTAAATAGAATTAGTGTAAATGTGAGTAATGTTTTTGGGAAACAAATGATTTCAGCCTTCATGCAATAACAAGTATTTCCTTTATGAACATTATGTGTTGCTTTCTAGAAAATTCCATCACTGATGTTCTGCTTTGTCTCTTTTTCTCTGCTGGAGTTTGTGTTCATTTGAGTGTGACGGAGGTTTTTGTACGACGCTTTCACTAGAATGAAGCACTGTGGTACACTTTTGGTGGAGGAACTGAACTGGTGATCAGAAGTAAGTCTTTTTTAAATTATCTAATAAAAATATAAAACGTGTATGTGTGTTTTAAAAGGAGGTAACAATATTGTTAATTTATTATAAAAAAATATATTTATTAAAAAGCTTTACTTTTATTAAAAATCTTATTAAATGTAAAGTTTCAGTATATTTTATTGATTGACTACAACATCAAAAATATTATGAATATTATACTATATTATGAATAAGTCATATTTGATAATATTCCATGTTTATTACATTTCAAAGTTTATATTTGTACTTAATGTTTTACATTAGTAATTTCAGATGTGGCATATGAGAGTATATTTGAATTAATTGCAGTGTTTTAGGATTTTTAAAATAATTTCTTAAATATATTTTATATTGTATATATAGTATCAGTTCATTTCAGTGTCATCATCAGGAAAAACTGATCTACTGAAACTCAGTTGATAAGCATGTTAAAATAAATTATTTAAAGTATTACGTTTACTTATAATTATGTTTATGAAAAAATGCCCTGCATGATGACTATTTTCAAAATACAAAAAAAAAAAAAAAAATTAAAATAATAAATTTTAAAAACATCACAAAAAATATCAATTTGCATTTGGAGAGATGTTTTATAAAACTTGTGCTTAATTGATAAAGTAACAAATTAGCATACATTTTACAGTATATCATGTTTTCTTCAGAGAAGTTATATATATATTTATATTCATACAGTATATATTATCTTATGTTTGATAAACTGTAAAAAATAAATAAATCTGTAAAATTTACAAAAAGTGGCAGCTGTGATTGCCAGACTTGTTTAACTTCACTTCCAAAAACTGTAAATTTTATGAGTGTTTTGTTATAACATTACATGTCCAGTTAGATTTATTACAGTTTTTCACTGTGTATAGTAGAAGAGCTTAGCCTTAACCAATTAACATATTTTTTCTGTAACATACATACGTAGCAACATTTCTTAATAGTAAATTAATTTAGCTAATGGAGAATTTTTTCAAACTTAAATCATGATAGTAATAATGTGTTATATGAATGACAGCAGTGATGTGGAATTACAGTAAAGATGAACTGATTGTGATTTTGACTGCATTATCACGTCTGCTCCAGTGAAGATTGTAGCTGCAGATGTGAATAATTGAGTTTTGTGTGTGTTTGTGTGTTTCAGCTGGTCCCGCAGTGAAGCCCTCCGTGTCTCTGCTGCCGCCCTCTTCTCTGCAGATCTCTGGAGACTCAGCCGCACTGCTCTGCCTGCTCAGCTCTTACTCTCCACAGGGGGCGCAGGTGAGCTGGACGCTGGACGGGTCAGAGGTCACCGAGGGGGTTCAGACCAGCGCAGAGAGCGAGCGGGACGGACGCTACAGCCGCAGCAGCGTCCTGAGCCTCAGCAAAGCACGCTGGGAAGGTGCAGATCGCTTCGTCTGCAGAGTAAAACACAACGGAGCTGATCAAGAGGCCTCGTTCCTCAAGAGCTCCTGCTGATGTTTCTCCAGTGAAGAGCAGCAGGATTCACAGCAGTCACGTGATTTACAGCTCAATACTGAAACAGTCTTTCAATGTGCTGCCATTGATGTTCATTCAATAAAGCTTCTGAACGCCTTACATTTGTGTTCGACTGCATCATTGATCAGTGTGTCGTTCCTTCACTAAAGTTTGAGCTGCTGTTGATGATTGTAATAGTTGAGAACAGCTGCATTTAGCAGTAAATGTGAACTGAAGCTCTTGGGGTTTGAACATGGTCACTGGAGACGGAGCTGCTCTATTCTGAGACCATCAGAATCACTAAAGCTGCCAATGCAAATCTGATTTTCACCTCAAACTCACAGTTTCACTGTTTGATTGGTTCAACGCTCTGAACTGGAACAGTTTCACTTCTGCTCATGGAGTGATGAGACAGTTATGGAGTTTGAGTGTTAGTTTCATAAGGCAAGTTTATCATGATTATAGTAGAATCTACAAAAACAAAATGCAAAAACTACATTACTGGAACTGTGAAAAAATGTGTGTTTTTTTGTTTGATTTGTCATTAAAGCCTATTTTATGAGAATCAGAGCCTATTTAACTAATACACATCTGTCACAGGACAGATCAAAGTCTAATAGAGCTGATTTCACTCCTAATGCAATTTTGAGCACATGTGTAGTTCCTGTGTTTGGTCTCTGTGTGTCAGTAGTGAGTGATAGTGTTTGAGCAGCTGCAGAATCAGTTCAGTCACTGTGACTTTGACTGACGGAGGTTTTTGTACGACTCTTTATCACTGTGTGAACACATCTTTACTGTTTATATAGTGGAAACTCTGACAGTAATAATGTCCAGCATCTTCAGTCTGGACTCCACTGATGGTCAGAGTGAAATCAGTCTTAGATCCACTGCCACTGAATCTAGATGGAGTTCCTGACTGGCGGCTGCTTGCTTTATGAATCATGAGTTTTGGAGTTTCTCCAGGTTTCTGTAAGTACCAGGCTAAAGGTTGATGATCCCAACTCTGGTAAACTTCAGGACTGGTTTTACAGGACATGGTAACTGTGTCTCCTGGATGAACAGATTTCACTGCAGGTGTCTGAGTGACTGTCACTTCACCTCTTGATTCTACAGTATATTAAGAAAAAATAATAAACATTTAAAATTATATGTGTTGAAGGACAATATTATAACACAGATGATCAGTTAGAATAAAAAAAGAATAGAAAAGTTTATTTCCTAACCTGTAAAATAGTAGCAAGAGAAGATCCAGATGAAGATGCTGATGAAGCTCATGATTGCCGTTGGTTTGGATTCTCTGAGTTCAAACTCACAGAGCTATAAAACCTCCTGAAGCTTGTGCTGCAATGCAAATAGTCTCTATGTAAATCTGTGTACAGGTTACAGCAGATGATGCATGTAAAACATAACAGTGTTTAGGATCTTTTCTCATGTTATGTAAGTCAAAA
>NW_026127923.1:103818-129337 GCF_022985175.1 Labeo rohita | reverse complement strand
ACGCCTGACAAACACACAAGAGTCAACTCAGTGAAGAAGAAAGCATTTCACGCCTTTCAGGTTTTCAAAAAATGTTGAAAAATTCATACAATTCAAAACAAATGATGGCCATTTAAACAATATTAAATTGCAAGTCACATGAATGAACTTTTACAAAGCCTGTGATCAGCAAAGCAACAAACATTTGGTGAAACTGATTTGAAGAGTCATTTTCATTATCAACTTCAATGTTAGTCACTCTGATTAAAAACATCAAAGATCAGATGTGAATAAACATCATAACTGCAGGAATTTATTGCAATTTTTTAAGGTAGCATGACAAAACTTTTGCCTGGCATGTTTACTATAAGTCTAAAAGTAACTTAGTACATATACAAATATTAACAAATATAGAAATCAAGGATCCATAATTTCCAGTTTGTAGGCTGTACTTAATAAACACACTAATCTGAAAATTTAAGTTTTATCTTGTCTTGAATTTTCTAGTAAAAACAAAGTGGTGCCAAAATGACAACCGCATGTAAATTTTATTTCACTTTTATTTTTCATTTTATTTCATATTTAGCCTTTTAGAATTTAATTATCAATGAGGGTAAAAAAAGTGCTGAAGCTCTGAAAACGCATAAAATCATGTTATCAAGAAATAACAGAGAAGATTATAGTTCACTGATGAAAACAAAGACGTTTTCATAATGAAAACTATCTTTACGATATTGACTGCCAAACATTCAATGTGAACTAAAAATAAAAATAAATAAAAATAAAATATATAAATATAAAAAAAACAGCCTATAGAGCAACAAAGTGTTTAACAGTCAGTTGTTGTATTAATAAAATTATATGATAATTTACTTACTGCCAACATCCAGTTTGGTGCCGCTGCCGAAAGTGACCCACAGTGATACAAACTCAGGTAAATGATCTGGAGTGTGTTTGCATATTGATCAGATGCTTCAGTGCTCTGAGAGTGTTTATAGTGCTGTGAGTTTAACACTTCATCACTGACACACACAACAATCTTCATCAACATGACCTTCATCATCATCTTCATCTGGACTCTCACAGCATTTGTTCAAGGTTTGTGGAGACAAGGTTGATATGAATACATTTTCTCAAGGATTATATTACATTTTTCAGTAAATTTTGTTATTGTGCATTTCAGAGTGTAGAGGACAGATCACTGTCACTCAGAGTCCCTCAATGACAGCAGCTCAACCAGGAGAAACAGTCAAAATCAACTGTAAAACCAGCAGAAATGTGCAAAGATGGAGTAGTGGGAATGAAGAGTTAGCCTGGTACTTACTGAAATCTGGAGAAGCTCCTAAACTCCTGATTTATTATGCTAACCGCCTCCAGTCAGGAACTCCATCTAGATTCAGTGGCAGTGGATCTAACAGTGATTTCACTCTGACCATCAGTGGAGTCCAGACTGAAGATGCTGGACATTATTACTGTCAGAGTTACCACAGCATCAACAGTAACTGGGTGTTCACACAGTGATAAAGAGTCGTACAAAAACCTCTGTCAGTCAGAGTCACAGTGACTGAACTGATTCTGCAGCTCAAACACTTTCACTCACTCAACACTGTAGATTTTCATGTATTTTAAATGTAATATTTAGCATTCATTAATAATTCATATCACACTGTAAATACTTAAATTAATCTACAACACTCTTTATCTTATTACAATTATCTAACACTATATCTGTGAGATATACATTTTATCTATTTATCACGAATCTGCAGGTGTTTTCATGGTCCATTGAGTGAAGTTTATTTATAAAATGTGAGCTAAAGCCCTGATCCAATGAAAGACCTGAAACAAAAATTACACAAAACTCTAAGACAAAGTTACAAGTTTATTTATTGATTGAATCGTAATAAAATCATAAGATGAGAGCGACTGAAGCTGGATGTGGAGAATGAAGGAGTCGCTCATGTGCTGTTAGTCTCCATGTGAGACATGAGTGAGAAGAGCAGCAGATCTACTCTGAACACTGATGTCTGGTCACGTGTCCAGTGAGCGCAGGCTGGCCGCTCCGTGTGGCCTCACAGCTCACTGAGACGCTCTCCATCCACTCCTGCTCAGAGAGAGTCAGGCTGCTGCTCCAGCTGTACAGACCGTCCTTCTCCAGGAGCCCAGCGCTGCTCTCCTGAGACCTGCTGCTCCCGTCCACCTTCCAGCTCAGGCTCCAGTCTGACGGGAAGCCCTTGTTGGCCACACACACACCAGTGTCGCTGTCTTCTTTGAGGAGATCTCTGCACTGGAGGGCGGCAGGATGCTCAATTTAGGACGAGTGACGCCTGACAAACACACAAGAGTCAACTCAGTGAAGAAGAAAGCATTTCACGCCTTTCAGGTTTTCAAAAAATGTTGAAAAATTCATACAATTCAAAACAAATGATGGCCATTTAAACAATATTAAATTGCAAGTCACATGAATGAACTTTTACAAAGCCTGTGATCAGCAAAGCAACAAACATTTGGTGAAACTGATTTGAAGAGTCATTTTCATTATCAACTTCAATGTTAGTCACTCTGATTAAAAACATCAAAGATCAGATGTGAATAAACATCATAACTGCAGGAATTTATTGCAATTTTTTTAAGGTAGCATGACAAAACTTTTGCCTGGCATGTTTACTATAAGTCTAAAAGTAACTTAGTACATATACAAATATTAACAAATATAGAAATCAAGGATCCATAATTTCCAGTTTGTAGGCTGTACTTAATAAACACACTAATCTGAAAATTTAAGTTTTATCTTGTCTTGAATTTTCTAGTAAAAACAAAGTGGTGCCAAAATGACAACCGCATGTAAATTTTATTTCACTTTTATTTTTCATTTTATTTCATATTTAGCCTTTTAGAATTTAATTATCAATGAGGGTAAAAAAAGTGCTGAAGCTCTGAAAACGCATAAAATCATGTTATCAAGAAATAACAGAGAAGATTATAGTTCACTGATGAAAACAAAGACGTTTTCATAATGAAAACTATCTTTACGATATTGACTGCCAAACATTCAATGTGAACTAAAAATAAAAATAAATAAAAATAAAATATATAAATATAAAAAAAACAGCCTATAGAGCAACAAAGTGTTTAACAGTCAGTTGTTGTATTAATAAAATTATATGATAATTTACTTACTGCCAACATCCAGTTTGGTGCCGCTGCCGAAAGTGACCCACAGTGATACAAACTAATAGAGCAGCTGAACAAAAACCTCCTGAAAACTTCACTAACTGCACAAACACACATCAACTGAGTCTCCAACAAACACATCCACTCACAGCACAAATTACCTTCATTTACTTCATCTGCTTTTTGCCGTAGCATTATCACTAAAGCATGAACCTAAATTTATGAAAAAATTAATGTGTGATTATGTGTGACACTCATTCAGTGATTGACAAGAACATTCATGGAATTGACATAAAATGTAGAAATTAACAGTCATGTTTCTATTCAACTATAGTCAGAAATATTCTCAAAGTCTCACAGGAGAGAGTCAGAATAATATACTAAAGCTGGTCATGTAGATTTATTCAGAAGTGAATGATCTGATTTAATTTTAACAGCTTGGCTATTAGAAGATATTATATATATATATATATATATATATATATATTATTATTATTATTATTATTATTATTATTTCATCAATTGTATTTTGTGTCTGTTAATGGTTAATGAGTGATTGTCTTCAGGTAAATGATCTGGAGTGTGTTTGCATATTGATCAGATGCTTCAGTGCTCTGAGAGTGTTTATAGTGCTGTGAGTTTAACACTTCATCACTGACACACGCAACAACCTTCATCAACATGACCTTCATCATCATCTTCATCTGGACACTTTCATACTGCTTTATACTACAAGGTGAATAGTACAATATACTGTATAGTTGAAATTAACAATATTAATTAATAATAATAATAATAATTTTAGAATATGTTATATAATATATATTTATGGACTCATAAATGTTTATTTTTCAGGGTGTAAAGCTCAGATCACAGTCACTCAGACTCCAGTGAAAACTGCCAGACCAGGAGAAAATGTTGAGATGAGCTGTAAACTCAGTACTGCTCCAGCTTGCACCCCACCATGTGTGGCCTGGTACTTACAGAAACCTGGAGAAGCTCCTAAACTCCTGATTCGTCGTGTAAACACTCGCCAGTCAGGAACTCCATCTAGATTCAGTGGCAGTGGATCTAACAGTGATTTCACTCTGACCATCAGTGGAGTCCAGACTGAAGATGCTGGACATTATTACTGTCAGAGTTACCACAGTGGTGATGTGTTCACACAGTGATAAAGAGTCGTACAAAAACCTCCGTCAGTCAGAGTCACAGTGACTGAACTGATTCTGCAGCTGCTCAAACACTATCACTCACTACTGACACACAGAGACCAAACACAGGAACTACACATGTGCTCAAAACTGAGTTAGGAATCAAATCCGCACTGTTAGATTGTGACAGACGTGACCGACGGATTAGACTCAACTATGCTCAGAATCAGAGAAAGCAATGTGTAAATTGACAAATTCAAACAAACAATAATGGCGTAATATGTTGTTTTGATTTTGTACAGTACACTCATCTTATTATAGTCAAACAGTAATGCCATTGTGTAGCACCAGCAACATAAACATGTTATTGAGCAGTTTCTCAAGAAGCTCCTTCATCTCAAGTTATTAAAGATGATATAATTTGTAATTATATATATTGATCATATTTATTAAAAAAATCTACATTTGGGGTTTCTATATTATCATTGCATTTTAATGACTAATGTAATTTTAATATGTTTTAATGGCCTGTACCTCTGAAATGACCTTTGCTTCCTCATAGAGACCAGTGACATAATTATTTCTCTTGGTGATAAAACTCTGTCATGTGAATCATCAGAATGTCTGTAGCTTCAGACACGATTCAGTGTTTTTGACTCATAACATGAGAAAAAGTCCTAAACACTGTTATGTTTTACATGTATCATCTGCTGTAACCTGTACACAGATTTACATAGAGACTATTTGCATTGCAGCACAAGCTTCAGGAGGTTTTATAGCTCTGTGAGTTTGAACTCAGAGAATCCAAAAACCAACAGCAATCATGAGCTTCATCAACATCTTCCTCTGGATCTTCTCTTGTTACTATTTTACAGTGTAAAGGTGGTTGGCCAAAAAGTTAATTTATTTATAAAAAACAAAAAAAACACAAAGTCCGTCGGACGCGGGAAGCGAACCCGGGTCACCCGTGTGATGACGCTGTGTCCGAACCGCTAGACCACGTTTCTCGGTAAGTGACGCTAGCACTCAAACTTTACTTGAGTTTAAACAAAAACCAAGCTGGCAGCACAGATTGCTAGGAGTGAGTAACTCGGGAACATCGGCGACATCGGCCTGTTTCGGCTCCTTTTTCCCGACTCCAAAACGCCGATTCTCGAAGTATGGCGAACACCTCCTGTTAAATCCCAGATAACCAACGAGACATCCACAGGCAAAATGTCCTTTGTCAACAGGCTAAACCAGGTAGCACACCTCTTCCACCATCCCCGGAAATCCACCAAATCCACCCGCAAGAGCTGCCTCCCGAGGGAACGTGAACCACAAGTGCCGGTACGACCTTCCTTCCGGTCTCTAAACCGTATACTATATACACACGTTCACCTAATTGGTCTTCCTTAATTCGTCATATTTTTGTGGGCGGAGTAACGGAGGGGGGAAAAAAACAAAAAACAAAAAGGCAGCACAGAGAACACTAGTGACGCCACAACAGGTTAGGAAATAAACTTTCCTATTCTTTTTTTTTATTCTAACTGATCATCTTTGTTATAATATTGTTCCTCAACACGTCTAATTTTAAATGTTTATTATTTTTTCTTAATATACTGTAGAATCAAGAGGTGAAGTGACAGTCACTCAGACACCTGCACTGAAATCTGTTCATCTAGGAGACACAGTTACCATGTCCTGTAAAACCAGTTCTGAAGTTTACCAGAGTTGGGATTATCAACCTTTAGCCTGGTACTTACAGAAACCTGGAGAAGCTCCAAAACTCATGATTCATGAAATAAATGACCTCCAGTCAGGAACTCCATCTAGATTCAGTGGCAGTGGATCTAAATCTGATTTCACTCTGACCATCAGTGGAGTCCAGACTGAAGATGCTGGACATTATTACTGTCAGAGTTACCACTACATAAACAATATACATATTTTCACACAGTGATAAAGAGTCGTACAAAAACCTCTGTCAGTCAAAGTCACAGAAATGATACTGCATCTGCTCAAACACTATCAACAGTCATCATCATCACATTAATCCGTACTGCTGTCATAATAAAGTACAACATGATGTTAGATGGTTCTTAAAGAAACCTGGAGAAGTTCCTAAAAACCTGATTTGTGGAACAAGCAGCCGCCAGTCAGGAACTCCATCTAGATTCAGTGGCAGTGGATCTAACAGTCATTTCACTCTGACCATCAGTGGAGTCCAGACTGAAGATACTGGACATTATTACTGTCAGAGTTACCACAGTGGTGGTGTGTTCACACAGTGATAAAGAGTCGTACAAAAACCTCCGTCAGTCAGAGTCACAGTGACTGAACTGATTCTGCAGCTGCTCAAACACTCATGATTCATCACTCACTCAACAATGTAAATTTTCTCACAAGAGTTTCTTGCTTGCTAAATATGTTAATCTAATATGTTAAAAAATCTAACATTATATCTGTTCATAATTTGGCCATATTCTTGTTTCATCAGGAATCTGTAAGTGTTTTCATGCTCCATTGAGTGAAGATTATATATATATATATATATATATATATATATATATTAAAGGTAACACTTTATTTTGATGGTCCCTATGGAACATTCTGTTGACAATAAGTAACGTTGCATCTACATGTGAATTAACTCTCATTAGAGTATTAGTAGACTGTCTGCTTAATATCTGCTAACTCTTTATTGTGATGGTCTCTCAAATGACAGTAACTTTGCAAGTACATGTCAACTTAATCTAACCCCATCTAGCAATACTCTACTAACACTCTAGTGAGAATTAGTAAATGTGTAGGTGCAACATTACTTATAGTCAACAGAATATGTTAAAGGGACCATCAAAATAAAGTGAAACCATATTAAAAACCAAAAAGTCAAAAATATTCTCAAAGTCTCACAGGAGAGAGTCAGGATAATATACTAAAATTGGTCTTGCAGATTTATTCAGAAGTGAATGATCTGATACAATTTGTAACAGTTTGGTATTAGAAGATATAAAATTTTGAAAGGTTTTTTTTTTTCCTCACTTCAGTAATTGTATTTTGTGTCTGTTAATGAGTGACTGTCTTCAGGTAAATGATCTGGAGTGTGTTTGCATATTGATCAGATGCTTCAGTGCTCTGAGAGTGTTTATAGTGCTGTGAGTTTAACACTTCATCACTGACACACACAACAATCTTCATCAACATGACCTTCATCATCATCTTCATCTGGACACTTTTATACTGCTTTATACTACAAGGTGAATAGTATATATTTGAAATAAACTATATTTCTTAAATAATATTTATAATTGTTAAATTTCATATTGTTTATGGACAGATAAATGTTTGTTTTTCAGAGTGTAAATGATCACAGTCACAAAGAAACCTTCAAAAAACTGCAACTGTAAAAATGTTGAGATGAGCTGTGTACAGTAAATATTTTGGCAACCCAATGTGTGGCCTGGTACTTACAGAAACCTGGAGAAGCTCCTAAACTCCTGATTTATTATGTAAACAGCCTCCAGTCAGGAACTCCATCTAGATTCAGTGGCAGTGGATCTGGGACTGATTTCACTCTGACCATCAGTGGAGTCCAGACTGAAGATGCTGGACATTATTACTGTCAGAGTGCACACTCATCAGTAGTAACTGTGTTCACACAGTGATAAAGTGTCGTACAAAAACCTCCGTCAGTCAGAGTCACAGTGACTGAACTGATTCTGCTCAAAGGAGGATGTAAAACAACATTGTCACACATGCATCTGAAATAAAATCACCTAAGTGAATCCATCACCCTAAATAACAATAGCAGTCAAAGCATTCGTTAAGAGCAACAACTAGACCAAAAGTCCATCAATGTCTCTGTTCCTGGAAAGCTCTGGGCCAACATATGGGACGCTAGTACCAACCTGCAGCTTTCTCCTGCACACCCAGTGAAGCTCAGCAGGGTTGCATCTGGTCTGTACCCGGATGGGAGACCTTCAGGGTAGAACAGGCTGCTGCTGGAAGAGGTGTTTGTGAGGCCAGCAGATGGAGCTTATTCTGCAGTCTGAGAACATCCTGGCCCCCAATCATTTATTTTTTAACAGAAAAAAATGTAAAAATTCAGGCCAGCACAAGCTACCTGTAGTCTGTAAAATTCTATTCACCTGTGGTTTTAATTTATTTTATTCAGAGTAAACATAAAAGGCCACCTGTGCATTTCAAACCACAGAGGGTATCAACATCATAAATGTATATTTTGCAATAAAATGATTACCTGCGGATATTAACAGCATTTTGAATTCAGCAAATCAGTTCAAGTGAAAGAAACGTGATTAATATTCATGAACCCAACAGCTCACTAATCCTTAGTGCATTTTATATTGTTATTATTAATAGTAGAATTAACAGTAATTTTGTTATCTTTTCAGTATCATTTTTTCCACCTTTTTTTTTTATAGAAACACTAAATTAGAAACAATATCTTAAGTACCACAACCAGTGAGCACATTGTGAGCACAACAGCACATCAGTTATTCTCCTGTTCAGTGTAAAAGCATATTAAATCAACTTTAAACGGTTTACTACTGAAGCATTTGTATAGGGAGTCTGTTTTATATGAGCGACACACACTTCAGTGCTCTTCATGCATTTATAACTCTGTCAAACATCAAACATGATCAACATTAATTGCTTTAAGCATTATAGTCTGAATAAAACTGATCATTAAAACAGAAAAGCTTGACCTAAAATAAGAGTAAATCATGAGTGTTTCTAAAAACTGTAAACAGAATTATTAAATGAGAAAACGGTGTATCTCCAGGTAAATGATCTGGAGTGTGTTTGCATATTGATCAGATGCTTCAGTGCTCTGAGAGTGTTTATAGTGCTGTGAGTTTAACACTTCATCACTGACACACACAACAATCTTCATCAACATGACCTTCATCATCATCTTCATCTGGACTCTCACAGCATTTGCTCAAGGTTTGTGGAGCACAAGTGTGATATGAATTCATTTCTTCAAGTATACTGTCAAAGTTTTGAGCTGATTTTCATCTTGTTGTGTGTTTCAGAGTGTAGAGGACAGATCACTGTCACTCAGAGTCCCTCAATGACAGCAGCTCAACCAGGAGAAACAGTCAAAATCAACTGTAAAACCAGCAGAGACGTGTACAGGCATGGTAATGGGTATGAATACTTAGCCTGGTACTTACAAAAACCTGGAGAAGCTCCTACACTTCTCTTTCCTGATAGTCTCAGTGTCCAGTCAGGAACTCCATCTAGATTCGGTATTAGCGGATCTAAAAGTGATTTCACTCTGACCATCAGTGGAGTCCAGACTGAAGATGCTGGACATTATTACTGTCAGAGTTACCATGAAATCAACAGTAAAGATGTGTTCACACAGTGATAAAGAGTCGTACAAAAACCTCCGTCAGTCAGAGTCACAGTGACTGAACTGATACTGCAGCTGCTCAAACACTATCACTAACTACTGACACACAGAGACCAAACACAGGAACTACACATGTGCTCAAAACTGAGTTAGGAGTGAAATCAGCTCTATTAGACTGTGATCTGTCCTGTGACCTAACTATGCCCAGAATCAGAGAAAACAGAGTGTATACATTGATAAGTCATTGTGAACCATTTCCATATGGACAGTGGGCACTTGTTTTCACATTACCAAACCGACTTGATTTAGATTGTCTGAGGATAAATGGTTTGAAAAATGTACCCCTTGTTTGCCTTTGCACCTGAAGAAACCATTTGTTGAGTTTCAATTCAAGTAAATGATTTTGCATCAGCATTAAGTGTATGGGTTGTCCGTTGTCCTTTACCAACATAAGAATTCATTTGATCAAATGATGCATCACATCACTTTTAACGCACACTGGAGCCCTTAAGTACTTTCACTTTTGCCATAGTTGCAGCAATTTCCATTCGCAACCCAAATTCCCCTTATTTTTTTATGTTTTAATCTTTTTCCTCAGTTGAATGTCTTTCCTTAATTAAATATTCATTTAACAGAGCTGTTATATCGGCCTCTGCCTTATTGCATGCTGAAGAGGTTGATGATGATCGTTTACTTGATCCTTTACTTCCAGCATTAAAAATGCTGTCACACACGGATTTGTATCATCTCAGTTATGCATTGAAATTTCAGACACATTCTGTTCTCCTGAACCATCTAGAAAGCACTCAGCTGATTCGAATGGTTGATCTTGGGCATCCACTGCTTTGTGTCTTTTATAAAGATGTCAGTGTTTATATACACTTGAGAAACAACCATTCTGTTTGGTTTGCTCATCACTGGATAATAACAGGATCACAGAATCACCAATTTTGACTGTCTCTTTAAAGCTTTCAAGTTTAGACAACAGCTGAAATGTTCTCATTTCTTTACATGAGTTGTTTGGTGGCCGGTGTTAACCTTTTAAGCACATTCACATTTCGTTTTTGTCTTTTCTTTTCTTTACATTTGTCCTGCTCCAGTTCAACTTCCGCACTGGGTTCACGTTTACTCGTAATTGCATGGGCATCTCAGCGCGTCTGTTTAACACACCTGAGCACAATCCAAAACAAACACTTTTCGAAAAAATAAATAAATAAATAAATAAATAAATAAAAAAAGTAACAAAATAAATAATAAAATAAAATAAAAAATTAAAATAAAATAAATTAAAAAAAAAAAAAAAAAAAAAAAAAAAAAAAGACGCTCCTCACCTCAAACACTTTCACAAAAGCCCAAACAACGGCTCAAACAAACCAACAACGCTACATCAACAGCAAACAAAACCGCCAAGCCATTTCAAACCATCAGCAACACAAGCGAAAAAAAATAATTACAACCCATGTCCTACCGGTTTGATGTCAGGAAACATCCAAAATCATTGATCCCGTTGTTCCGAAAGTCCAAACTCTGTCAACGTTGCTCCTGCTTAATTCCAGTAGTCGAAACAAAGTCCAAAGGAGTTCCCACAGGAGATAAGTGCAAGTCATTTCTTGAAGCATCGGAAGATTATTTTGAATCAAGGCCTTCTCTCCTGCCAACCCCTCCCACAGCAGGTGCTTTAATTCTTAATTAATTAATGACACGTAATTTTCCCAATGACATCACCCATATTTTCCTTAGTTACTGTAAATTACGGTCACTCTTTTTGTCTTAAGTCTGAAGAAACAATTAATCATTTATTTTGGGACTGTGTTTATGGCTCATATTTATCAGTATAACTCCCAAAATTGTGTTTTTTGGTTACTCTTCTTACTGTAAACTTATTATTAATTTATTGTAAATTACAAAAATGTAAATTCAAAGCTAAATTTTCAGAAAAGATTTTGATGTATATGTGAATATATAAGAAACTTAATAACCCCATCGCAATCAAGACTCTTATTGTAAATTCTATAAGTAACCTTTGGATTATTGTTGTTTTTTGTTTTTTGTTTTGTTGTTGTAAATGTAAATGTAATTGTTGATCTACTGCATAATAATAATAATAAAAAAAATCTTAGTTCCTGTACACTGCTGTTGAAAACTTTGAGATCACCCATCCACAAATTTAATATATTTCCACCTATTAAATATTTTGACATAAGAAGTAAAACCTACGTGAAATCTATTCTAAATTGGAACAATTGAATATATTAACATCAAATATTTATATCTATCTCATACACATATGTATGTTTATGTATAAAACATTTTTGGACATGTCATGTACATGTAGCCCTGTCCATTTATTCATCCACTTTTATTTTTTATTTTTATTTTTATTTATTTTATTTTATTTTTTTGTATGTTCTTCTAATAATGTTGCATATGTTCACATATGGTTGCTACATATACCACAGAAAAAAAATAACATAGATTAACATATGGACATGTAGAACTTTTGCTATGGGGTTGTATGTATGTGAAAATTATGTATCTTAACAAATGGGATTATCAAAATTAATACAGAACAATATGTTATCATATTTCCATGTGGAAAGGAAAATGAGATATTTTTGTCTTTTGAGAGAAAGTAATATTATCAGCAAAGACGCATTAATTTGATTAAAAAGCATTAATAATGTTACAAAATATTTCTATTTTAAATAAATGCTATTCTTTTAAACATTCTATTCATCAAAGAATCCTGAAAAATAAATTGTATCACAGTTTCCACAAAAATATGAAGCCGCACGATGTACAATAATAATCAGAAATGATTTGAGCAGCAAATCAGCATATAGAAAAAAATGACAAACATTTATCGTTATTATTTAAACATTTAATAGTTATATATTTCGGCCATCAGGGTTTTTCTTTTTCATGTGATTTTAATTGGTTGTAAATTTCCTGCTATTTTTTTTATATTTTACACTTATTGATAAATTATTATTTGTGCATGAAAATATTCACACATGTGAGTCAGTCAAGTAAGAGTGTCTCAATCAATCATGCTCAAAAAATTCCCACAATGTACCTTAAAAGCCAGTATGTATCACTGCTGTCTGTAATGACATTTCTTAAGGTCCCTCAAACCAACTGAGCTAAATACATGTGCTTAATTCATGTACAAAAATCTTGAATAATCATAATATTTAAAATCATTAATACATCTATAATCATAGTCCAATCCTGTAATAAACTGACAGATCATAAAACACACTAGTCAAAATAATTGTACAAAACAAAGATTAAACAGTGTGATGAGCAGATACAATGACTGACAGGAAGAAATGAACAAGCAATTTTCATTTAGAAGCTCATTTGAATACAGGATCAGTTTATTTGCACATTCATGAGATGTTTCAATGCTCTGAGAGTGTTTATAGTGCTGCGAGTTTAACACTTCATCACTGACACACACAACAATCTTCATCAACATGACCTTCATCATCATCTTCATCTGGACTCTCACAGTGTTTGCTCAAGGTTTGTGGAGCACAAGTTTGATATGAATTCATGTCTTCTAGTATATTGTCAAAGTTTTGAGCTGATTTTCTTCTTGTTGTGTGTTTCAGAGTGTAGAGGACAGATCACCGTCACTCAGAGTCCCTCAATGACAGCAGCTCAACCAGGAGAAACAGTCAAAATCAACTGTAAAACCAGCAGAGATGCGTACAGGGATAGTGATGGGGATTATTTATTCTGGTACTTACAGAAACCTGGAGAAGCTCCTAAACTCCTGATTCGTTATGTAAAAAAGCTCCAGTCAGGAACTCCATCTAGATTCAGTGGCAGTGGATCAAACAGTGATTTCACTCTGACCATCAGTGGAGTCCAGACTGAAGATGCTGGACATTATTACTGTCAGAGTTACCACAGTGGTAATGTGTTCACACAGTGATAAAGAGTCGTACAAAAACCTCCAGTCAGAGTCACAGTGACTGAACTGATTCTGCAGCTGCTCAAACACTATCACTCACTACTGACACACAGACACCAAACACAGGAACTACACATGTGCTCAAAACAGTTAGGAGTCAAATCAGCTCTATTAGACTGTGATCTGTCCTGTGACAGATGGGTTTAACTCAACTTTGCTCTAATTTTGAGTTGAACTGATTTCAAATCAAACATAAAACACAATTTTCTGTTCAGTTTTTGTATATTTTAATATAATCATAATGTATCCCTGATAAACTGGCCTTATAAAACTATGACTCAAACGTCATAACTGTCTCATCACTCCATGAGCAGAAGTGAAACTGCTCCAGTTCAGAGCGTTGAACCAATCAAACAGTGAAACTGTGAGTTTGAGGTGAAAATCAGATTTGCATTGGCAGCTTTAGTGATTCTGATCGTCTCAGAATAGAGCAGCTCCGTCTCCAGTGACCATGTTCAAACCCCAAGAGCTTCATTCACATTTACTGCTAAATGCAGCTGTTCTCAACTATTACAATAGTTAAGAAGCGACACACTGCTAAATTAAGGAAGATTTATGTCTGAGCACCAGTTCAGTTCCTCCACCAAAAGTCCACCACAGTCCTTCATTTTAGTGAAAACGTCGTACAAAAACCTCTGTCACACTCCAGCAGAGAAAGAGAGAACGACACTCAACATCAGACATGGATTATTATAAAAAGCAGCACAAAATATACATCTTAAAAATAATACTTATGGAATGACTAAAATCATGGGTTTCATAAAAAGGTCCCAAAAACATTCCCCACATTTACAATAATTCTATTTGCCTGCTTCATAATGAATCTTTAGTAAGATTTAGACTCATTCTCTACTGAGTGACCTTTGATCTGTTATACAGCATCATGGATGACATCAAATCTCTAACACAGGTATTAAATGCTCTCAGAATCCAAGTCTGAATGAAACCCATCATGAAAACAGTGTTTGGAGGGAGAAGCTTGACTAAGAATAACTAATTAAATAACATGCAGTAAATCATGAGTGTTTGTTTCTGAAAATGGGAAAAAAAAAAAAAAAAAAAAAAAAAAAAAATGTATTAGCAAAGACGGTCCGTGTAACGGTTTGCAGTTCTTTGTTCAATTTGCACCATCAAAATTAACCAGATAAAAATTGGCTTCAAACTTTCATTTTCCGTTTTTTTCAAATACCTCACAAACGAATAATTGTCTCTCTGTTTAATTTTCTAGTCTACAAGTTTAGGTTGTGGCATCCGAATAAGATTTTTGAACAAACATAAAACATGACTCGTTATTCTGATTTTCCATTTTTTTTTGTGTTTTGCGCTCGCGGTTGGTCCGTACCATTACCGCCGGGGGAGGGGATGGGGGATTCGTTTACAGCCTGCAGCGGACCCAGAGCGCTGCCGCTTTATGTATAAGCAGGGTGCGATTTGCCAGTCTATGCATCCCTGCCTCAGCTGAATTATTTTTATCCCTGGTGGGGATAAAAACATCCTACGAACCTGCTTCTAAGTCCCGATCTAAAACAAATGATTCGCAATACGGGCTTTAAAGTCCCGTTTGAATCAAATAATTCGCGATACGCGCCTTAAAGTCCCGTTTTGAATCAAATGATTCGCGATATGCGCTTTAAAGTCCTGTTTGAATCAAATAATTCACGATACGCGCTTTAAAGTCCCGTTTTGAATCAAATGATTCGCGATATGCGCCTTAAAGTCCCGTTTGAATCAAATGATTCACGATACGCGCTTTTAAAGTCCCGTTTTGAATCAAATGATTCGCGATCCGACTGAAGCGCTTTGAAACAGTAAATCATTTTGCGACTCGCGTGGTTTACTGATTCGGAGTTTCAAGCTCCTTTGATATTGTGTTGTTTGCTCGCTTTATCTACATAATTTATTCGTTGTTTGAAATGAAATCATTACAATTAATAGGCCTAACTTCCAACGTTTTTATTAAATTGTGATCACGTTAGACAGTTTCAGTCATATTAAAAACATTTCATGACGCGACACTCATTACTTGGTACTTGCCTAAAAAGACGGGTATATAATGTGCATTGTTAACAGATTACACTAACTGTTTGGTCAACCCCCGCCTATGGAGAGAGAAAATAGTTTTTAAAAGCATCCCCCCTCTGCTTTTTTTCCACAAATCGCACCATATATATATATATATATATATATATATATATATATATATATATATATATATATATATATATATATATATATATTGTGTGTGTGTGTGTTCGGGTTTTTCTATCCCGATGGGGACTGCAATTTGAATGCGCACTGGCTCATGGGGACTCATGGGTCTCCGTGGGAACCTAAATTAGTTTATACGTTATACAGAATGATGTTTTACTTATTTATTTTATTCATATATTTGTTAAACCAAAAAAATGCATAGAGTTTTTTTTATGTTTAGGGGTATGGTTAAGGTAAGGGGACAGAATATATAGCCATGAAGAAATATTCCAAATTTAAGAAATGCCGTCTAATCCAGACCACAGACTTTCAGAGTTTAGTTACATCCCTGCTCCAACACACTGTAGTTTTCAAATAATATTCTGATTCATAGCTGAATCAGGTGTTATTTAAAAGTTTTCTTTGTTTCTGTGCTGCATCCTCAGAGCAAGTGCTAAGCCCTTTTAGTCCCTCCACCCACCCAATCTCATGCCAAATAGGATACCTTCACAGGCCTTATATAAATGACACCTGTGCTCACATTTGTTCCCCTTTTATTTGTTAAACCATTAGAGGACTGTGATCTCTACTTCTTATCCGATATTTTGTGTGTGTAATTACCAGTGCAAGTGCCTTATGTTCTATAAATGCACTTCTCATTTTTATGTATGCTCATGTTAGATACATTTTAATTTATATTTGAAGATCTAGCTGACCTTCAGCACTGTCTCTGTTTTTTTTAGGTGTGTTTAACTAGGGTTTAAGATAAACACTGCAGGGCTGTGACCCAGAATAAACTAGATTAATAAATAGATTAACAATAGATTAAGAACAGTAGGTGGCGGTGCGCGCTCTTGACAGAAGAAGCTACGCAATCTGCATCATTGCCAACGACTGGGCGTAGACACACTTCATACAAGAAGGCAAAAAGATGGATGAGTTGTATCGCGAATCATTTGATTCAAAACGGGAATTTTGAAGCGCCTATCGCGAATCATTTGATTCAAACGGGACTTTAAAGCGCGTATCGCGAATCATTTGATTCAAAACGGGAATTTTGAAGCGCGTGTCGCGAATCATTTGATTCAAACAGGACTTTAAAGCGCGTATCGCGAATTATTTGATTCAAACGGGACTTTAAAGCCTGTATTGCGAATCATTTGTTTTAGATCGGGACTTTAGAAGCAGGTTCGCAGGATGTTTTATCCCCACCAGGGATAAAAATAATTCAGCTGAGGCAGGGATGCATAGACTGGCAAATCGCACTCTGCTTATACACAAAGCGGCAGCGCTCTGGGTCCGCTGCAGGCTGTAAACGAATCCCCCATCCCCTCCCCCGGCGGTAATGGTACGGACCAACCGCGAGCGCAAAACACAAAAAAAAGGAAATTCAGAATAACGAGTCATGTTTTATGTTTGTTCAAAAATCTTATTCGGATGCCACAACCTAAACTTGTAGACTAGAAAATTAAACAGAGAGACAATTATTCGTTTGTGAGGTATTTGAAAAAAAACGGAAAATGAAAGTTTGAAGCCAATTTTTATCTGGTTAATTTTGATGGTGCAAATTGAACAAAGAACTGCAAACCGTTACACGGACCCAAAGACACTAAATAGTAAAACTGTATCGGCTTTGTTCAGGTAAATGATCTGGAGTGTGTTTGCATATTGATCAGATGCTTCAGTGCTCTGAGAGTGTTTATAGTGCTGTGAGTTTAACACTTCATCACTGACACACACAACAATCTTCATCAACATGACCTTCATCATCATCTTCATCTGGACTCTCACAGCGTTTGCTCAAGGTTTGTGGAGCACAAGTTTGATATGAATAATTTCTTTAAGTATACTGTCAAAGTTTTGAGTTGATTTTCTTCTTGTTGTGTGTTTCAGAGTGTAGAGGACAGATCACTGTCACTCAGAGTCCCTCAATGACAGCAGCTCAACCAGGAGAAACAGTCAAAATCAATTGTAAAACCAGCACAAATGTGCGCAGATGGAATGATGGCGATGAAGGTTTAGCCTGGTACTTACAGAAACCTGGAGAATCTCCTAAACTCCTGATTTATTATGTAAAAAAGCTTGAGTCAGGAACTCCATCTAGATTCAGTGGCAGTGGATCTGGGACTGATTTCACTCTGACCATCAGTGGAGTCCAGACTGAAGATGCTGGACATTATTACTGTCAGAGTTACTACTGCAGAACAAATTCTCAAAATAAATGTGAGGGTGATGTTGTGTTCACACAGTGATAAAGAGTCGTACAAAAACCTCCGTCAGTCAGAGTCACAGTGACTGAACTGATACTGCAGCTGCTCAGAGGAGGATGTAAAACAACATGAATGAATCGGTCACTATTAATAACCATAGAGGTCAGAAAGCAAAGCATTAGTCAAGATAACAAATACAGACAAAAACTCCAGTCTCTGCAGAGTCTATCAGACCCACAGACACACAGATTCAGCTGTGTTGGTCTTTGATTAATATTTTTGTATTTTTCTTCTCTCACGCTTAGAAATGTGTGATTTTATTATTTCCTCATATTCATACTTTCTGCATGGAGAATAAAAATATGTTGAAACTGGACTAATTGGATCTGCAGAGCTTTGAGAGTTTGTGCTCTTATACATCAGAGACACGATTGAGAACTGACTGATGTAGTTTGTCTCACTTTTTGTTAATAACAGACATTCATTTTCAAAATTTAACAAGAAGCCAAATCAAGAGGTGATAAAGGGACAGTAATATGTATCTAGAGACTGAGATGTGATGCTAGTGCCCTTGTAGTTTCACTAAATGAAAATTTGTAGTGTAAAATTCATGTTTGTTCAGACTTCAGATACATGCAACTTGACTTGTGACCTCTGACCTTTGCCAATATGAATGATTCTGTACTGTTTTAACTGAAAGTTTAATTAACTTTTGTCAATAAACCCCATCCACAAAACTATGAGAAGGTACAAACCAGTATCTGATGAGAAGACCTGATCCGCTTGTAAACTGATACACATACACAGAAAAGCAGCATCTTAATGACAAATGCTCATTTAAATGTAGTACCACTTCATTTGCATATTCATCAAATGCTTCAGTGCTCTGAGAGTGTTTATAGTGCTGTGAGTTTAACACTTCATCACTGACACACACAACAATCTTCATCAACATGACCTTAATCATTATCTTCATCTGGACTTTCACAGCATTTGTTCAAGGTTTGTGGAGCACACGTTTGATATGAATTCATTTCTTCAAGTATACTGTCAAAGTTTTGAGTGGATTTTCTTCTTGTGTGTTTCAGAGTGTAGAGGACAGATCACCGTCACTCAGAGTCCCTCAATGACAGCAGCTCAACCAGGAGAAACAGTCAAAATCAACTGTAAAACCAGCAGAGATGTGGCTGAATATAGTGCACCACGTTACCATTTAAGCTGGTACTTACAAAAACCTGGAGAAGCTCCTAAACTCCTAGTATATTTAACAAAAGATCGTTACAGTGGAACTCCATCTAGATTCAGTGGCAGTGGATCTAACAGTGATTTCACTCTGACCATCAGTGGAGTCCAGACTGAAGATGCTGGACATTATTACTGTCAGAGTTACCACAGCAGTGGTGGTGTGTTCACACAGTGATAAAGAGTCGTACAAAAACCTCCGTCAGTCAGAGTCACAGTGACTGAACTGATTCTGCAGCTGCTCAAACACTATCACTCACTACTGACACACAGAGACCAAACACAGGAACTACACATGTGCTCAAAACTGAGTTAGGAGTGAAATCAGCTCTATTACACTGTGATTTGTCCTGTGACCCAACTATGCCCAGAATCAGAGAAAACAGAGTGTATACATTGAGAAGTCATTGTAAACTATTTCCATATGGACAGTGGGCACTTGTTTTCACATTACCACACTGACTTGATTTTGAGATTGTCTGAGGATAAATGGTTTGAGAAATGTACCCCTTGTTTGCCTTTGCACCTGAAGAAACCATTTGTTGAGTTTCAATTCAAGTAAATGATTTTGCATCAGCATTAAGTGTATGAGTTGTCCGTTGTCCTTTACCAACATAAGAATTCATTCCATCAGAATGATGCATCACATCACTTTTAACGCACATTGGAGTCCTTAAGTACTTTCACTTTTGCCATGGTTGCAGCGATTTCCATTCGCAACCCAAATTCCACCTATGTTTTTTTTGTGTTTTAATCTTTTTCCTCAACTGAATGTCTTTCCTTAATTAAATATTCACTTAACAGAGCTGTTATATCAGCCTCTGCCTTATCGCATGCTGAAGAGGTTGATGATGATCGTTTACTTGATCCTTTACTTCCAGCATTAAAAATGCTGTCACTTGGATTTATATCATCTCAGTTTTGGACCCATTCTGTTCTCCTGAACCATCTAGAAAGCACTCAGCTGATTTGAATGGTTGATCTTGGGCATCATCACTTGAGCTCTCAATTCTACTTATCCACTGCTTTGTGTCTTTTTTATAAAGGTGTCACTGTGTTTATATACACTTGAGAAACAATCATTCTGTTTGGTTTGCTCATCACTGGATAATAACAGGATCACAGAATCATCCATTTTGACTGTCTCTTTAAAAACTTGCATCAAGCTTTCACGTTTAGACAACAGCTGAAATGTTCTCATTTCTTTACATGAGTTTGGTGGCCGATATTATCCTTTTAAGCACATTCACATTTCGTTTTTGTTGTTTCTTTTCTTTTACATTTGTCTTGCTCAAGTTTAACTTCCTCAATGGATTCACGTTTACTCGTAATTGCATGCGCATCTCAGCGCGTCTGTTCAACACACGCGAGCACAATCCAAAATAAACACTTTTCGAAAAAAAAAAAATAAATTAAAAACAACAATAATAAAAAAAAAAAATTAAATAAATAAATAAATAAATAAATAAATGAGACGCTCCTCACCTCAAACACTTTCACAAAAGCCCAAACAAACCAACAACGCTACATCAACAGCAAACAAAACCGCCAAGCCATTTCAAACCATCAGCAACACAAGCGAAAAAATAATTACAACCCATGTCCTACCGGTTTGATGTCAGCAAACATTTCCAAAATCATTGATCCCGTTGTTCCGAAAGTCCAAACTCCGTCAACGTTGCTCCTGCTTAATTCCAGTAGTCAAAGCAAAGTCCAAAGTAGTTCCCACAGGAGCTAAGTGTGGGAATAACTTCTTACGCGTCAATCATCCATTTCAGTTGCATCTTGAAATCTATTTTATCCACGGAATACTTAGCATTGAAGCATTTCTTGAAGCATCCAAAGATCATTTCAAATCAAGACCTTCTCTCCTGCCAACCCCTCCCACAGCAGGTGCTTTAATTCTTAAGTAATTAATGACACGCCCATATTTTCCCACGGGCACGTGACATTGTTTACATGGCTCATATATCAGCGTTCAATCTTAGTTACTGCAGGGCTCTCAAGTCTCACGCATTCACCGTGAGACACACGCATTTCAACCAGTTCACACGCTCTTACGCCACACCTTGTATTTCTCACGCTGAGAAAGGGACAACTTGTCCCGCTCTTTTTCTCCCACTCTGGTCTATGCATCCCTGCCTCTGCTGAATCATTTTTATCCCCGATGGTGATAAAAACATCCCGCGAACCCGCTCCTAAGTCCCGTTCTGAATCAAATGATTCGCGATCCGACTGGAGCGCTTCGAAATCATTTTGCGACGCAGTGTTTTACTGATTCGGAGTTTCAAAAAGCTCCGTTGATACTGTGTTCTTTGCTCGATTTCTCTATATAATTTATTCGTTGTTTGAAATGAAATCATTACAATTAATAGGCCTAACTTCCAACGTTTTTATTAAATTGTGATCACGTTAGACACAGTTTTCGTCGTATTAAAACATTTCATGAGATGACACTCATTATCTGGTATTTGCCTAAAAAGACGGGTGTATAATGTGCGTTGTTAACAGATTACACTAACATTAGGTTACTTAGTTAGGCTATAGTTTTACTGGAGTTGGTTCAACCTCCGCCTATGGACAGAGAAAAAAAGTTTTCAAAAGCAATCCCCCCTTCGCTTTTTCACAAATCGCACCCTGGGTAAATCTGATAAAAGACAGACAAAATTAAAAAAAAATAAATAAAAAATACAAATGTGTCAGCATTGTTGGGAGGGTTATTTTGGAAATGTAATAGGTTACAGATAACAAGTTACCCTATTTGAAATGTAATAAGTAGCGTAACTATTTTAAGTGCTTTAAAAATAATGTAACTGATTACATTTGATTACTTTTCTAAAATTCAGTTATTGAATAAGCATGTGTCCTGTTCTGTGTCCTAAACTCCTGAAACATTGGTGTCTCATATTTTAGACCAGTCAATGCAATTTGGGAAATCAAATCTGTATGTGTGTGAATCGTTAACATTTTCATAAGTAACTGTAATTTAACTGTACATTGTTTCTCAGTAACTGTAACAGATTTTATTTTGTTATTAAATTACATCATTCCATTACTAGTTAGTGTAGTTAAGTTTGAGTCCCTACCACTGTCATCAAGGCATCAAAATGTGCAAAAAACACTTGCAATACAAAATGCCATTCATAAATTGAAATGTGTAGGCCTATACTCTCTCTCTCACACACACACAGCTTGACATAGGCTACATGCTCAGGGCAAGTTCTACAATCCTACTGTATGTGTACAGTATGTGCACTGAGCACTGCTGTTAAGTTGGCTCGTTTGGGGCCAACTTTCTTTTTATTTTTGATACATTTATATTTTTGAAATACATAAAACATTTTATTTGTATGAATTTGACTTTCATCAGATTTACCAGTTGTTATAATTTCTATTTTGTGCTGGTCAATTTTGAACAATAGATAAAATTGAACTTCTAGTAAAAACTTGAAAGAATTGCGTGGGGCCGAGGGGCCACTGCTGCAAATATTTGAGAGGCTCCTCCCCTAATAGTAATCTTCTAATAGTAATCTTTTTCCAAAACTTGGGAGCCCTGGTTACTGTAAATTACAAACTTGCTAAATTTAATAATAGTATTTCCCCCAATTGCTCTTTTTGTCTTAAGTCTGAAGAAACAATTAATCATTTATTTTGGGACGTTGTTTATTGTAAAGTATTTTGGGTTCATTTTTCTAATTTTGTTAACAAGTATTTACTTCCAAACTTCTGTATTACTCCGAAAATTGTGTTTTTTGGTTACTCTTTGAATGTAGACACTTCTCACTGTAAACTTATTGTTAATTTATTGCTATTTCTTGCAAAATTTTACATTCATAAATGTAAATGGTCAAAAAAAAAAAACCTTACTTTTTTATTTTCAGAAAAGATTTTGATGTATATGTGAATTCTATAAGAAACTCTAATAACCCCATCGCAATCAAGACTCTTTCATGGTGTAAATCCTATAAGTTAACGTAATATACTTTGGATTATTGTATGTAACCCTTATTGTTGTTTTTTGTTTTTGTTGTAAATGTAAATGTAATTGTTGATCTACTGCATAATAAAAAAAATCTTAGTTCCTGTACACTGCTGTTGAAAACTTTGAGATCACCCATCCACAAATTTAATATATTTCCACCTATGAAATATTTTGACATACGAAGTAAAACCTACGTGAAATCTATTCTAAACTGGAACAATTTAATATATTAACATCAAATATTTATATCTATCTCATACACATATGTATGTTTATGTATAAAACATTTTTGGACATGTCATGTACATGTAGCCCTGTCCATTTATTCATCCATTTTTTATTTTTATTTTTATTTTTTTGTATGTTCTTCTAATAATGTTGCATATGTTCACATATGGCTGCTACATATGCCACAGAAAAAAATAACAGATTAACATATGGACATGTAGAACTTTTGCTATGGGGATTTAATATATGTTATAAACTTGTATCTTAAAGTATGTATGTATGTGAAAATTATGTATCGTAACATATGGGATTATCACTTTTAATATAGAGCAATATATATCATATTTCCATGTGGAAAATGAGATACTTTTGTCTTTTGAGAGAAAGTAATATTATCAGCAAAGACGCATTGATTTGATCAAAAGGCATTAATAATGTTACAAAATATTTCTGTTTTAAATAAATGTTGTTCTTTTTTAAACGTTCTATTCATCAAAGAATCCTGAAAAATAAATTGTATCACGGTTTCTACAAAAATATGAAGCCGCACGATGTACAATAAGAATCAGAAATGATTTGAGCAGCAAATCAGCATATTAAAAAATGACAAATAGACATCTATCGTTATAATTTAAACATTTAATAGTTATATATTTTGGCCATCAGGGTTTTTCTTTTTCATGTGATTTTAATTGGTTGTAAATTTCCCGCTATTTTTTTATATTTCACACTTATTGATAAATTATTATTTGTGCATGAAAATATTCACACATGTGAGCCAGTCAAGTAAGAGTCTCAATCAATCATGCTCAAAAAATTCCCACAATGCACCTTAAAAGCCAGTATGTATCACTGCTGTCTATAATGACATTTCTTAAGGTCCCTCAAACCAACTGAGTGTAACGGGGACTCGTAGGAAGCGTGTAAGATCCAAGTGCGAGCTTTATTTACAGATCGTAGTCAAACAGGCAGGGTCAGTATCCAGACAAACAGAGTGACGAAGGCAAAACAATATCGTAATCCACAAAACAGGCAGAGTCCAAAAACCAGAGAGAGCAGTCCAAAGTGACAAATGAACAGGGTTGAGAAACTTGGCAAAAACTATGGCAATGAACTAGACAAAACTGTGGGAAAACAAAGGAAAACAATGACAAGAAACCAAACCGTGAATAACAAAAAACAGGGCAATGAAAACAGGAAAACGCTTGGTAGAGTCCGCTATAGCAAAACAATACTTCGCAGCTTCCTGTTTTTGTCATTGCCACGGTTTTGTTTCATAGTCATTGTTTTACTTTGTTTTTTGCCATAGTTCTGTCTAGTTCATTGCCATAGTTTTTGCCAAGTTTCACAGTCCTGATCATTTGTTACTTTTTGGACTGCTCTCTCTGGTTTTTGGACTCTGCCTGTGTTTATTGGATTACGCTATTGTTTTGCCCTGGATGTCATTGTTTGTTTGGTTATTGACCCTGCCTGTCTGACTAGGATCTGCATAATAAAAGCTCGCATTTGGATCTTACACGCTTCCTACGAGTCCGCCTTACACTGAGCTTAATACGTGTGCTTAATTCATGTACTATAATCTTGAATAATCAAAATATTTAAAGTTATTAATACATCTATAATCATAGTCCAATTCTGTAATAAACTGACAGATCATAAAACACCAGTCAAAATAATTGTACAAAACAAAGATTAAACAGTGTGATATGCAGATACAATGACTGACAGGAAGAAATGAACAAGCAATTTTCATTTAGAAGCTCATTTGAATACAGGATCAGTTTATTTGCATATTCATGAGATGTTTCAGTGCTCTGAGAGTGTTTATAGTGCTGGGAGTTTAACACTTCATCACTGACACACACAACAATCTTCATCAACATGACCTTCATCATCATCTTCATCTGGACTCTCACAGTGTTTGTTCAAGGTTTGTGGAGCACAAGTTTGATATGAATTCATTTCTTTGAGTATATTTTTAAAGGTTTGAGCTGATTTTCATCTTGTTGTGTGTTTCAG
>NW_026127923.1:68765-103318 GCF_022985175.1 Labeo rohita | reverse complement strand
ATAACTTGTTAACCATGCTAGAAACATGCTAGTAACATGCTAATCATGATAGAAAAATGCTAACAACGTGCTAGTAACATGCTAATGACATGCTAGTAACTTGGTAATCATGCTAGCAACGTGCTAATTACTGCTCCACCCGCTACACTGTAGTGGAAATACGGCATTACTCGTAATTACCGCATGCGCATCTCAACGCGTCTGTTCAACACACGCAAGCGCAATCCAAAACAAACACAAACAAACAAACAAACAAACAAACAAACAAACAAAATAAAATAAAACAAACAAGAGAAGCTCCTCATCTCAAACACTTTCACAAAAGCCCAAACAACGGCTCAAACAAACGTCGCTCCTGCTTAATTCCAGTAGTCGAAACAAAGTCCAAAGGAGTTCCCACAAGAGATAAGTGCAAGTCATTTCTTGAAGCATCGGAAGATCATTTCGAATCAAGGTTGATTTTTCTAATTTTGTTGGCAAGTATTTACTTCCATATGTATAACTCCCAAAATTGTGTTTTTTGGTTACTCTTTGAACGTACACACGCAAGCGCAATCCAAAACAAACACAAACAAACAAACAAACAAACAAACAAACAAAATAAAATAAAACAAACAAGAGAAGCTCCTCATCTCAAACACTTTCACAAAAGCCCAAACAACGGCTCAAACAAACGTCGCTCCTGCTTAATTCCAGTAGTCGAAACAAAGTCCAAAGGAGTTCCCACAAGAGATAAGTGCAAGTCATTTCTTGAAGCATCGGAAGATCATTTCGAATTTGGGTTGATTTTTCTAATTTTGTTGGCAAGTATTTACTTCCATATGTATAACTCCCAAAATTGTGTTTTTTGGTTACTCTTTGAACGTAGACCCTTCTCACTGTAAACTTATTAATTTATTGCTATTTCTTGCAAAATTTTACATTCATAAATGTAAACGGTCAAAGAAAACCCCTTAGTTTTTTATTTTCAGAAAAGATTTTGATGTGTACGTGAATTCTAGAAGAAACTCTAATAACCCCATCGCAATCAAGACTCTTTCATGGTGTAAATCCTATAAATTAACGTAATATACTTTGGATTATTGTATGTAACCCTCATTGTTGTTTTTTGTTTTTGTTGTTGTAAATGTAAATGTAATTGTTGACTTACTGCATAATAAAAAAAATAAATACATAAAAAAAAAAAAATAATAATAATAATAATAATAATAATAATAATAATAATAATAATAATAATATCTTAGTTCCTGTCCACTGCTGTTGAAAACTTTGAGATCACCCATCCACAAATTTAATATATGTCCACCTATAAAATATTTTGACATAAGAAGTAAAACCTACATGAAATCTATTCTAAATTGGAACAATTTAATATATTAACATCAAATATTTATATCTATCTCATACACATATGTATGTTTATGTATAAAACATTCTTGGACATGTCATGTACATGTAGCCCTGTCCATTTATTCATCCACTTTTATTTTTTATTTTTATTTATTTTATTTTATTTTTTGTATGTTCTTCTAATAATGTTGCATATGTTCACATATGGTTGCTACATATACCACAGAAAAAAAATAACAGATTAACATACGGACATGTAGAACTTTTGCTATGGGGATTTAATATATGGTATAAACTTGTATCTTAAAGTATGTATGTGAAAATTATGTATCATAACATATGGGATTATCACTTTTAATACAGAGCAATATGTATCATATTTCCATGTGGAAAGTGAGATATTTTTGTCTTTTGAAAGAAAGTAATATTATCAGCAAAGATGCATTAATTTGATTAAAAAGCATTAATAATGTTACAAAATATTTCTATTTTAAATAAATGCTATTCTTTTAAACATTCTATTCAAAGAATCCTGAAAAATAAATTGTATCACGTTTTCCACAAAAATATGAAGCCGTACGATGCAATAATAATCAGAAATGATTTGAGCAGCAAATCAGCATATTAAAAAAAAAAAAAAAAAAAAAAAAAAAAAAAAAAAACAAATATAAGCTTTAAAGCTTTAAAAAATTTCATTTAAATTTAATTTCAATTAAATGTAATTAATTTTTTAAATAACATGCCCAACACTGATCATTACAAGTAATTAGACATCACTAGTGATGTGGTATTTTACTTTGTTCTTACAACATTAGTGGATTAGTTATTAATAACAATGTATTCAGAATTTGAGTTTGTGCTCATCTATGATTTTAAAGTAGCCTAATGTCTAGTCTGTGCATTTCATATGATTGCTTGGTTAAGATATTAGGAGTTTCATTTTTTTTTTTTTTTTTTTTTTAAATTGTGATCAGTTATATTGTGAGCACAATAGTGCATCAGTTATTCTCCTGTTCAGTGTAAAAGCATATTAAATCAACTTTAAACGGTTTACTACTGAAGCATTTGCATAGAGAGTGTGTTTCACACGCTTCAGTGCTCTTCATGCGTTTATAACTCTGTCAAACATCAAACATGATCAACACATTAATTGCTCTCAGCATTATAGTCTGAATAAAACTGATCATTAAAACAGAAGAGCTTGACCTAAAATAAGAGTAAATCATGAGTGTTTCTAAAACTGGAAATAGAATTTATTGGCAAAGATATTAAATGACAAAACGGTGTAACTGCCATCTTCAGGTAAATGATCTGGAGTGTGTTTGCATATTGATCAGATGTTTCAGTGCTCTGAGAGTGTTTATAGTGCTGTGAGTTTAACACTTCATCACTGACACACACAACAATCTTCATCAACATGACCTTCATCATCATCTTCATCTGGACTCTCACAGTGTTTGTTCAAGGTTTGTGGAGCACAAGTGTGATATGAATTCATTTCTTCAAGTATATTGTCAAAGATTTGAGTTGATTTTCTTCTTGTTGTGTGTTTCAGAGTGTAGAGGACAGATCACCGTCACTCAGAGTCCCTCAATGACAGCAGCTCAACCAGGAGAAACAGTCAAAATCAACTGTAAAACCAGCAGAGATGTGTATTACGATGGGGATTATTATTTAGCATGGTACTTACAGAAACTTGGAGAAGCTCCTAAACTCCTGATTTATTATGCCGGCACACTTGAGTCAGGAACTCCATCTAGATTCAGTGGCAGTGGATCTAACAGTGATTTCACTCTGACCATCAGTGGAGTCCAGACTGAAGATGCTGGACATTATTACTGTCAGAGTTACCACAGCAGTGGTGGTGATGTGTTCACACAGTGATAAAGAGTCGTACAAAAACCTCATCAGTCAGAGTGTTTGAGCAGCTGCAGAATCAGTTCAGTCACTGTGACTATCACTCACTACTGACACACAGAGACCAAACACAGGAACTACACATGCCCTCAAAACAGAGTTAGGAGTGAAATCAGCTCTGTTACACTGTCATTTGTCCTGTGACCCAACTATGCTCAGAATCAGAGAAAACAGAGTGTAAACTGATAAGTCATTATGAACTATTTCCATATGGACAGTGGGCACTTGCTTTCACATTACCACACTGACTTGATTTTGAGATTGTCTGAGGATAAATGGTTTGAAAAATGTACCCCTTGTTTGCCTTTGCACCTGAAGAAACCATTTGTTGAGTTTCAATTCAAGTAAATGATTTTGCATCAGCATTAAGTGTATGGGTTGTCCATTGTCCTTTACCAACATAAGAATTCATTTGATCAGAATGATGCATCACATCACTTTTAACGCACATTGGAGCCCTTAAGTACTTTCACTTTTGCCATAGTTGCAGCAATTTCCATTCGCAAGCCAAATTCCCCTTTCGGTTTTCTTATGTTTTAATCTTTTTCCTCAATTGAATGTCTTTCCTTAATTAAATATTCACTTAACAGATCTGTTATATCGGCCTCTGCCTTATTGCATACTGAAGAGGTTGATGATGATCATTTACTTGATCTTTTACTTCCAGCATTAAAAAAGCTGTCACTTGGATTTGTATCATCTCAGTTATGCATTGAAATTTCAGACACATTCTGTTCTCCTGAGCTATCTAAGCACTCAGCTGATTCAAATGGTTGATCTCGGGCATCATCACTTGAGCTCAATTCTACTTATCCACTGCTTTGTGTCTTTTATAAAGGGGTCACGGTGTTTATATACACTTGAGAAACAACCATTCTGTTTGGTTTGCTCATCACTGGATAATAACAGGATCACAGAATCATCAATTTTGACTGTCTCTTTAAAAACTTGCATCAAGCTTTCAAGTTTAGACAACAGCTGAAATGTTCTATTTTCTTTACATGAGTTGTTTGGTGGCCGGTGTTAACCTTTTAAGCACATTCACATTTCGTTTTTGTCGTTTCTTTTTTTTCTTTTGTTTTTTTTTTTTTAAGTTGGCTTGAGAAAGCCAACTTACTGATCTACTATTTAAGAGTATTATTATTATTATTATTATTATTATTCTAAACCAAATTTCGGTTTCTACCTCCTACCTAAAGTAATTAATGAAAAAAAAAAAAAAAAAAATTAATTAATTAATTAAATAAAAGTAAATAAATAAATAAATAAATAAAAATGGGGGGGGTTATAATGAAGGTATGGTCTTAACAAAGGAAAGCATAGGATTCCACATTTTATAAAATAAATTAACAGAGTCTCTAATGGAATGTTTACATTTTTCCAAATGCAGAAAAGACATTAAGTCCTTTAGCCAAGAAAGATTAGCAGGAGGGCATGGGGATTTCCAATGTAGTATTATTCGTCTACTGGCTACCAGTGAGGCAAAAGCAATAATATCAGCATGACACTTGCTATATAAACCATCAACAGGGGAAACTCCGAAAATTGCAATTATTGGGCAGGGTTTCACAGAGACAATAAGAGCTATTGACAATGTGTCAAAGAAAGAGGACCCGAAAGAATTCAGTTTAGGACAGGTGTAGAAGGTATGAGTGTGATCTGCCGGGGACAACGAACATCTATTTTGCTTTGGTGAAATGAATTCTATGAACAACTTAAGTGAATTGACTGAATAAGATTCAAACGAGCACAGATACAGACAGAGTTAATTTTGGCTAAAACATTATTCCACAGCTCCTCCTCAAATTCCAGCCCTAACTCCCTTTCCCAGGTTTCTTTAAGTGCAAAATGAGGAGGGAACTGTGAGGATGGAAGCAGATCATACATAGAGGCAATACGATTATGGGACTTTGGAAGTGAAAAAATATCTTCAATTAAAGTTTTCTTTGGCTGAAGGGGGAATGTAGCAAAATATGCTTTAGCAAAATTGCGTAATTGAAAATAACGAAATAAATTGGATTTGGAGATATAGAAACTATTCAACAAATCATTAAATGATACAAATGCGTGATCAAAAAACAAATCATCAAACAGAACTAAGCCCTTCTCCCTGAGCTGTATAAAGGTTGAGTCCAAAGTAGAAGGCATAAAAAGATGATTGCCACAAATAGGTGCAAAAGTGGACAATGTTTTTAATCTAAAGTGATGTCGAAACTGCTTCCAAATTTTAAGTGAGGAGAGCACAATCGGATTAGTGGTGTATTTAGAGGGACATCGCAAATTCGGGTCAAAAACTATGGATTCACGTTTACCGTGTATTTCCACTGGCACGTAGCGAGCAGAGCGGTGTGGGCGTTTTCAATTCATTCCTATGGAAGCTGAGCTTAAACGTTTGCGCAATGCGTGTAAACTCAATTTCCATAGGAATGAAAGGAAAACGCTCCGCTCTGCTCCACCCGCTACACTGTAGTGGAAATACGGCATTACTCGTAATTACCGCATGCGCATCTCAGCGTGTCTGTTCAACACACGCGAGCACAATCCAAAACAAACAAACAAACAAACAAACAAACAAATAAATAAATAAAATTATAATAAAATATAATAAAAAAATAAAATAAAATAAAACAAACAAGAGACGCTCCTCATCTCAAACACTTTCACAAAACCCAAACAACGGCTCAAACAAACCAACAACGCTACATCAACAGCAAACAAAACCGCCAAGCCATTTCAAACCATCCGCAACACAAGCAAAAATATAGCTGCAAGCAGCGATGACGGGCCCTCGCAGCCAGTGCATCCGCAACCTTGGAGCCATCAGAAAAATGGTGCCCAGTGGGCACATGCATTAACAGTATCCCTGTACCAGTTTGGATTGAAGTGTCACAGCAATGAAAGGGTTAAAATCAAAATGCTTTTAAGTCATTCTGACACAATGAGATAGGATTAGAGTTGAAAAGATTCCTTATCCTATGAGGTCATCTTGTGTTCATCCTTGGTATTACAGTCTTCAGCTAGTTTACAAGTGTGATATTTCAAATGTTTTTGCAGTCTCTGAAAACATGATAAACACATTTCCTTAGAATGACTTGTTTTTCATATGTAAAAAGTTGTGAAGAGTTAGGATAATGCACTTTAAATGCACTCTGTCTCTCTCAGTCTCTCTCTCTCTCTCTCTCTCTCTCTCTCTCACACACACACACACACACAGCCACTCAACTACCCCCAGTCAGAGAGTGAGAGAGTTAGAGTGAGAGCAGGTGTTTAATAGTTTTTTAATGTTCTATTTTTTGTTGATTATTTTATATCGATGGAACTAAGCATTTATTTCTCAGAATGACTAGTTCTATGTATGAATTTTTTTTAAAGTGTTTGGATGCTGCATTTTAATATCACGGTTATGTTTTTTCTGCTAAATTAAAAAAAATCACTATAAATCAACCGTTCAAGATATCCAAAATCCGCTCGCAATTTAACATCTTCAGTATGCTGGCATCAGGTTTACAAAGTTTGGTGTGAACTGCTTATTCCTGCTTGGAGGAGTATGAATTTGTTTATAACCTGATTTTTTCCAAAAAATCCACATTCAAATCAAAATAGCAGACGTCCTGTTGGTCGCAGCTAATGGGTGTAAATTAGAAAGTTGTCCGGCTTGATGAGACCAATATACATACCAGTTTTGGTGTCTGTAGCTAAAACTAACCCCCCAACTTTTGACAAAAGGTGGCGTTATAGAGCGCCTCCTCCACGCCCATTGATGAGCCTTTGCCAGTGTCTAACTATCATTAATACTGATGTGTGTGTTGAGTTTCATGAAAATCTAAGCTTAAGTGCCCCAAAAACACAGGAAACAAATGTTAAAGTTTGACACGTTGCCATGGCAACAGCATTTAATGTATCAATGACCCCCTTACAGATTCTCATCGGCCGTGTTTTGACATTATTCTGATGAAGTTTGAAGCAAATCGGGTAAAAATAACCATGTGATATCAAAGCATTTTTAAAAGAGACACACTTCCTGTTGCCAGTTGGTGGCGCTATAACTTTGACTCCTAATAGTCACATCTATCTGATCGGCATCATACAACAAACTCCTGAAGTTTCATCTGAATCAGACAATGTGTGCAATAGTTATTAGCCATTTCCTGTTTCTCATTTCTCGCCATAATTTCAACGCCTCGCCACGGCTAAACCGTTCGAGATTTCAAAAATCCCCTCACAATTTTTCATCCCCAATGTCTTGAGATCAGGTTGACCAAGTTTGGTGGCAATTGGGTAAAAAAACCTAGGACTAGTATATCAAATTCCAGAGCATGCGTTTTTGACAAAACCCAGAATAACCAACTTCCTGTTGGGATTAGCTAATGACATAGAGTGCGAACGTTGTTCAACTTGAGTTCTACATGTGTACCAAGTTTCATATGTGTACTTGCAAGTATGTGTGCTATATGACCCTCCAAATTCCAGGGGGCGCTGTAGAGTCCCCTTGCCATGCCCATGTACCAGTCTCTGCCCGGCCCTAATGGCCGCAGATTCCAAGGTGTGTGCCAATTTTCAAGAGTCTCGCCCTTTCAGGGCTCGGGCCCTAAAAATAATTACAACCCATGTCCTACTGGTTCGATGTCAGCAAACATATCCAAAATCATTGATCCTGTTGTTCCGAAAGTCCAAACTCTGTCAACGTCGCTCCTGCTTAATTCCAATAGTCGAAACAAAGTCCAAAGGAGTTCCCACAGGAGATAAGTGATTTAAGTCATTTCTTGAAGCACTGGAAGATTATTTTGAATCAAGGCCTTCTCTCCTGCCAACCCCTCCCACAACAGGTGCTTTAATTCTTAAGTAATTAATGACACGCCCATATTTTCCCACGGTCACGTGACATCATGTTTACATGGCTCATATATCAGCGTTCAATCTTAGTTACTGTAAATTACAAACTTGCTAAATTTAATAATAGTATTTCCCCCAATTGCTCTTTTTGTCTTAGTCTGAAGAAACAATTATTTATTTATTTTGGGACTGTGTTTATTGTAAAGTATTTTGGGTTGATTTTTTAAATTTTGTTAACAAGTATTTACTTCCAAACTTCTGTATACTTCCCAAAATTGTGTTTTTTGGTTACTCTTTGAATGTAGACACTTCTCACTGTAAACTTCATAAATGTAAACGGTCAAAGAAAACCCCTTAGTTTTTTTATTTTCAGAAAAGATTTTGATGTATATGTGAATTCTATAAGAAATTCTAATAACCCCATAGCAATCAAGACTCTTTCATGGTGTAAATCCTATAAGTTAACGTAATATACTTTGGATTATTGTATGTAACCCTCGTTGTTTTTTGTTTTTGTTGTTGTAAATGTTGACTTACTGCATAGTTTAAAAAAACAAAAAACAAACAAACTTAGTTTCTGTACACTGCTGTTGAAAACTTTGAGATCACCCAAATTTAATATATTTCCACCTATGAAATATTTTGACATACAAAGTAAAATCTATGTGAAATCTATTCTAAATTGGAACAATTGAATATATTAACATCATATATTTATATCCATCTCATACACATATGTATGTTTATGTATAAAACATTCTTGGACGTGTCATGTTGTCACAAACACACACATACACAATGCAGGATGAGACGAGAGATGATTAACAGTTCAATCCAGTCATTTATTAAAACGATCTTCACAGAATAGCACAATGGTATGAAAAACATGAAGCCTTAACTGTCGTGTGTGAGTCAGATCAAAGTCCTTTTGAGAGCCACAGCGAAGGCTGAGCACATGTAGCAAACACAGAATCCAGGAAAGAAAACACAGCGTGTGAACGGTAGACCAGACAAAGTGTGTGTGTGTGTGTGCAAGGTCCTTAAGTAGGGCATGGCTCAACGAGGTGCAGGTGATCAGTACTCGGGTGATGATAAACGTGTGGGTGGTGCTTGAGGAGGTGTGTCAGATGGAGGTGACTGTGGTGAATGCCTGACACCTGTACATGTAGCCCTGTCCATTTATTTATCCACTTTTATTTTTTATTTTTATTTATTTTATTTTATTTTTTCTATGTTCTTCTAATAATGTTGCATATGTTCACATATGGTTGCTACATATACCACAGAAAAAAAAATAACATAGATTAACATATGGACATGTAGAACTTTTGCTATGGGGTTGTATGTATGTGAAAATTATGTATCGTAACATATGGGATTATCACTTTTAATACAGAGCAATATGTATCATATTTCCATGTGGAAAGTGAGATATTTTTGTCTTTTGAGAGAAAGTAATATTATCAGCAAAGACGCATTAATTTGATTAAAAAGCATTAATAATGTTACAAAATATTTCTATTTTAAATAAATGCTATTCTTTTAAACATTCTATTCAAAGAATCCTGAAAAATAAATTGTATCACAGTTTCCACAAAAATATGAAGCCGCACAATGTACAATAATAATCAGAAATGATTTGAGCAGCAAATCAGCATATTAAAAAAATTACAAACATTTATCATTATTATTTAAACTTTTAATAGTTACATATTTCGGCCATCAGGGGTTTTTCTTTTTCATGTGATTTTAATTGGTTGTAAATTTCCCGCTATTTTTTTTATATTTCACACTTACTGATAAATTATTATTTGTGGATGAAAATATTCACACATGTGAGTCAGTCAGTAAGAGTGTGTCTCAATCATGCTCAAAAAATTCCCACAATGCACCTTAAAAGCCAGTATGTATCACTGCTGTCTATAATGACATTTCTTAAGGTTCCTCAAACCAACTGAGCTAAATACATGTGCTTAATTCATGTACAGAAATCTTGAATAATCAAAATATTTGAAGTCATTCATACATCTATAACCATAGTCCAATTCTGTAATAAACTGACAGATGAAAATAATTCAGTCAAAATAAATGTACAAAACAAAGATTAAACGGTGTGATGAGCAAATACAATGACTGACAGGAAGAAATGAACAAGCAATTTCATTTAGAAGCTCATTTGAATAGAGGATCAGTTTATTTGCATATTGATCAGATGCTTCAGTGCTCTGAGAGTGTTTATAGTGCTGTGAGTTTAACACTTCATCACTGACACACACAACAATCTTCATCAACATGACCTTCATCATCATCTTCATCTGGACTCTCACAGCGTTTACTCAAGGTTTGTGCAGCACAATTTTGATATGAATAATTTCTTCAAGTATACGGTCAAAGTTTTTTGTTTATTTTCTTCTTGTTGTGTGTTTCAGAGTGTAGAGGACAGATCACCGTCACTCAGAGTCCCTCAATGACAGCAGCTCAACCAGGAGAAACAGTCAAAATCAACTGTAGAACCAGCACAAATGTGCGCAGATGGAATGATGGGAATGAAGGTTTAGCCTGGTACTTACAGAAACCTGGAGAAGCTCCTAAACTCCTGATTTATTATGTAAAAAAGCTTCAGTCAGGAACTCCACTAGATTCAGTGGCAGTGGATCTGGGACTGATTTCACTCTGACCATCAGTGGAGTCCAGACTGAAGATGCTGGACATTATTACTGTCTGAGTTACTACTGCAGAACAAATTCTCAAAATAATTGTGAGGGTGATTATGTGTTCACACAGTGATAAAGAGTCGTACAAAAACCTCCGTCAGTCAGAGTCACAGTGACTGAACTGATACTGCAGCTGCTCAGAGGAGGATGTAAAAAAAACATGAATGATCGGTCACCATTAATAACCATAGAGGTCAGAAAGCAAAGCATTAGTCAAGATAACAAATACAGACAAAAGACTCTGCAGAGACTGATGGAGTTATCAGACCCACAGACACACAGATTCAGCTGTGCTGGTCTTTGATTAATATTTTTGTAATTTTCTTCTCTCACACTTAGAAATGTGTGATTGTATCATTTCCTCATATTCATACTTTCTGCATGGAGAATAAAAATGCTGAAACTGGACTAATTGGATCTGCAGAGCTTTGAGAGTTTGTGCTCTTATACATCAGAGACACGATTGAGAACTGACTGATTATAGTTTGTCTCACTTTTTGTTAATAACAGACATTTTTTTTTAAATTTAACAAGAAGCCAAATCAAGAGGTGATAAAGGTACAGTAATATGCATCTAGAGACTGAGGTGTGATGCTAGTGCCCTTGTAGATTCACTAAATGAAAATTTGTAGAGACCAAACACAGGAACTACACATGTGTTAAAAACTGAGTTATGAGTGAAATCAGCTCTATTACACTGTGATTTGTCCTGTGACCTAACTATGCCCAGAATCAGAGAAAACAGAATGTGTACTTTAAGTCATTGTGAACTATTTCCATATGGGCAGTGGGCACTTGTTTTCACATTACCACACCGACTTGATTTTGAGATTGTCTGAGGATAAATGGTTTGAGAAATGTACCCCTTGTTTGCCTTTGCACCTGAAGAAACCATTTGTTGAGTTTCAATTCAAGTAAATGATTTTGCATCAGCATTAAGTGTATGGGTTGTCCATTGTCATTTATCAACATAAGAATTCATTCCATCAGAATGATGCATCACATCACTTTTAACGCACACTGGAGCCCTTAAGTACTTTCACTTTTGCCATAGTTGCAGCAATTTCCATTTGCAACCCAAATTCCCCTTTCTGTTAAGGAAAGGATGTCTTACCTTAATTAAATATTCACTTAACAGAGCTGTTATATCAGCCTCTGCCTTATTGCATGCTGAAGAGGTTGATGATGATCGTTTACTTAATCCTTTACGTCCAGCATTAAAAATGCTGTCACTTGGATTTGTATCATCTGTTATGCATTGAAATTTTGGACATATTCTGTTCTCCTGAACCATCTAGAAAGCACTCAGCTGATTCGAATGGTTGATCTTAGGCATCATCACTTGAGCTCTCAATTCTACTTATCCACTGATTTGTGTCTTTTATAAAGGTGTCACTGTGTTTATATGCACTTGAGAAACAATCATTGTGTTTGGCTTGCTCATCACTGGATAATAACAGGATCACAGAATCATCAATTTTGACTGTCTCTTTAAAAACTTGCATCAAGCTTTCAAGTTTAGACAACAGCTGAAATGTTCTCATTTCTTTACATGAGTTGTTTGATGGCCGGTATTAACGCTTAAGGACATTCACATTTCGTTTTTGTCATTTCTAAAGTTGCTCAATTTTATTAGAAAAAGCCTTACATTTGTCCTGCTCAGGGTCAACTTCCGCACTGGATTTACGTTTACGAGAAGGGTGTTCCTGCACAACCGGAGGCTGCATTTTCAGGACCGCATTTCTAGGACCCTATAGTTATTTTGTATTATTTTATTTTATTTATTTATTGTATATATGTATGTATCAGTGTCTCATACTATTTAATAGCACTTGCTATTCAATTCTGTATATTATTATTTTTTAAAGAAATATGTAGTTGTTAAGTGTATACACTTAATTATTGTTCTAACCAACTCCTAACATACCCATTGGTAACCCGTTTGAAATATTTAACCTAATATATATATATATATATATATATATATATATATATATATATATATATATATATATATATATATATTATTATATTATTAATATTTATATATATTTATTTATTTATTTATTTATTTTATATTTATTTTATATTTATTATATATATATATATATATATATATATATAAAATAAATAAATATAAAATAAATAAATAAATAAATAAATAAATAAATATATTATATATATATATATATATATATATATATATATATATATATTATATATTTATTTATTTTATATTTATTTATTTTATATTTATTTATTTTATATATATATATATATATATATATATATATATATATATATATATATATATATATATATATATATATATATATATATATATATATATATATATAAATAGAGTTTTGGAGCTAAATGGAGATTGCTGACACGCCTCGAATATTAAAAAAAAAGATGGAAAGATTAAAAATGAATAGTTTTTGTTTTATGCTTAAATCAGATCTCCTCTAGAAAATTATTTTTAAATCATTAAATCATTCAGTTTTTACATTTTACATTTTTTGTTTTATTGTTGTAATCATTGTTTTTATGATTGTTCTACTTCCTTTTTTGTGATTATTGTTTTTATTATTGTTTTAATAAAATATTGTTTTTTATGATTATTCTTCTTATTCCTTCTTATTATTCTAGATTACTTCCTTTTATGTAAAGCACTTTGAATTACCTTTGTGTATGAAATGTGCTATATAAATAAACTTGCCTTGCCTTGCCTAGATGGCGCTGTCACAAAAAATAGGGTCCTAGAAATGCAGTCCTGGAACTGTGGTCCTGAAAGTGCAGCCTCCGGCTGTGCAGGAACATACTATTGACGTTTACTCGTAATTACCGCATTCGCATCTCAGCGCGTCTTTTCAACACTTTTCAAATTAAATTAAATTAAAAGAAATTAAAGTAGAATAGAATAGAATTTAAATGAAATGAAATGAAAATAACAGAGACGCTCCTCATCTCAAACACTTTCACAAAAGCCCAAACGACGGCTCAAACAAACCAACAACGCTACATCAACAGCAAACAAAACTGCCAAGCCATTTCAAACCATCCGCAAAACAAGCGAAAAAATAATCACAACCCATGTCCTACCGGTTCGATGTCAGCAAACATCCAAAATCCAAAATAAGTGTGGGAATAACTTCTCATGGTCAATCATCCATTTCAGTTGCATCTTGAAATCTATTTTATCCACGGAACACTTAGCATCGGAAAATCATTTCTAATCAAGGCCTTCTCTCCTGCCAACCCCTCCCACAGCAGGTGATTTAATTCTTAAGTAATTAATGACATGCCCATATTTTCCCACGGTCACGTGACATGTTTACATGGCTCATATCAGCGTTCAATCTTAGTTACTGTAAATTACAAACTTGCTAAATTTAATAATAGTATTTCCCCCATTTGCTCTTTTTGTCTTAAGTCTGAAGAAACAATTAATCATTTATTTTGGGACTGTGTTTATTATAAAGTATTTTGGGTTGATTTTTCTAATTTTGTTAACAAGTACTTACTTTCAAATTTCTGTATAACTCCCAAAATTGTGTTTTTTGGTTACTTTTTGAATGTAGACCCTTCTCACTGTAAACGTATTATTTATTTATTGCTATTTCTTGCAAAATTTTACATTCATAAATGTAAATGGTCAAAGAAAACCCCTTACTTTTTTATTTTCAGAAAAGATTTTGATGTATATGTGAATTCTATAAGAAACTCTAATAACCCCATCGCAATCAAGACTCTTTCATGGTGTAAATCCTATAAGTTAACGTAATATACTTTGGATTATTGTATGTAACCCTCATTGTTGTTTTTTGTTTTTGTTGTTGTAAATGTAAATGTAAAAAAAAAAAATCTTAGTTCCTGTACACTACTGTCGAAAACTTTGAGATCACCCATCCACAAATTTAATATATTTCCACCTATGAAATATTTTGACATACGAAGTAAAACCTACGTGAAATCTATTCTAAACTGGAACAATTGAATATATTAACATCATATATTTATATCTATCTCATACACATATGTATGTTTATGTATAAAACATTTTTGGACATGTCATATACATGTAGCCCTGTCCATTCATTCATCCACTTTTATTTTTTATTTTTATTTAGTTATTTATTTTTTGTATGTTCTTCTAATAATGTTGCATATGTTCACATATGGTTGCTACATATACCGCTGAAAAAAAAAATAACATAGATTAACATATGGACATGTAGAACTTTTGCTATGGGGATTTAATACATGTTATAAACTTGTATCTTCACATACATACATGTATGTATGTATGTATGTGAAAATTATGTATCGTAACATATGGGATTATCACTTTTAATATAGAGCAATATATATCATATTTCCATGTGGAGAGTGAGATACTTTTGTCTTTTGAGAGAAAGTAATATTATCAGCAAAGACGCATTGATTTGATCAAAAGGCATTAATAATGTTACAAAATATTCACAAAATATTAATGTTACAAATATTCACAAGTGTGATATGAATTCATTTCTTCAAGTATACTGTCAAAGCTTTGAGTTGATTTTCTTCTTGTGTTTCAGAGTGTAGAGGACAGATCACCGTCACTCAGAGTCCCTCAGTGACAGCAGCTCAACCAGGAGAAACAGTCAAAATCAACTGTAAAACCGATAGAGATGTGGCTGTATATAGTGCACCACGTTACTATTTCAGCTGGTACTTACAGAAACCTGGAGAAGCTCCTAAACTCCTCATTTATTATGCAAACACTCTTCAGTCAGGAACTCCATCTAGACTCAGTGCCAGTGCATCATCTGCAACTGATTTCACTCTGACCATCAGTGGAGTCCAGACTGAAGATGCTGGACATTATTACTGTCAGAGTTTATACTGTCCTAGTAGTTGTGTGTTCACACAGTGATAAAGAGTCGTACAAAAACCTCCATCAGTCAGAGTCACAGTGACTGAACTGATACTGCAGCTGCTCAAACACTATCACTCACTACTGACACACAGAGACCAAACACAGGAACTACACATGTGCTCAAAACTGAGTTATGAGTTCTATTAGACTGTGATCTGTGTTGTGACATGTGTCATTCAAGTAGGCTATGAATCTGAGACAAATTTGTAGCAAATTAAACAAAAAAACACTGCTGTAGTTTTTGTGTTTTGTAGATTCTACTACAGTCATGATAAACATGCCTAATGAAACTACCACTTGAACTTCATAACTGTCTCATCACTCCATGAGCAGAAGTGAAACTGTTCCAGTTCAGAGCGTTGAACCAATCAAACAGTGAAACTGTGAGTTTGAGGTGAAAATCAGATTTGCATTGGCAGCTTTAGTGATTCTGATCGTCTCAGAATAGAGCAGCTCCGTCTTCAGTGACCATGTTCAAACCCCAAGAGCTTCAGTTCACATTTACTGCTAAATGCAGCTGTTCTCAACTATTACAATCATCAACAGCAGCTCAAACTTTAGTGAAGGAACGACACACTGATCAATGATGCAGTCGAACACAAATGTAAGGCGTTCAGAAGCTTTATTGGATAAAGAGCAGTGGCAGCTCATTGAAAGAATGCTTCGGTTTTTAAGAAAGACTTCTGATCACCAGTTTAACCCGTCACTCTCAAATGAGCACAAAAGGTCTTCTAAATCAAAACTTGTAATTCAAAAAATCATTAAAAATAAAAATACATATTTAATAGAATTATTTATAAAATGCATATTAAAATTTTTTATTAGACATCATAATTTTATGGAGTCATGCATTTCTTAAAGCATTTAAATAAATTTTAAGTTCTGATGACCTCTGACCTCTGTTTTTCTTAGTGATTCAACTCTGTCATTTGTTAAGGGGGCACAGAGCTGTGGATATTTATTTTCATAGATTTTGCATTGTAGCACAAGCTTCAGGAGGTTTTATAGCTCTGTGAGTTTGAACACTGAGAATCCAAACCAGCAGCAACCATGAGCTTCATCAACATCTTCATGTGGATCTTCACTAGCTGCTGTTTCACAGGTGAGGAAATAAACAGACTCTATTCTAACTGATCATCTGTGGTGGAAACGATCTACTGTCCTTCAACAAATACTTAATTATGAATGTTTATTTATTTTTCTTGATGTAGAATCAGCAGTTGGAGTGACAGTCACTCAGACCCCTGCAGTGAAACCTGTTCAACCAGGAGACACAGTTACCATGTATTGTAAAACCAATCCTGAAGTCGTACAGGGTTGGAGTTATCAGCCTCTATCCTGGTACTTACAGAAACCTGGAGAAGCTCCTAAAGTACTAATTTATGCTGCAAACCGCCGCCAGTCAGGAACTCCATCTAGATTCAGTGGCAGTGGATCTAACAGTGATTTCATTCTGACCATCAGTGGAGTCCAGACTGAAGATGCTGGACATTATTACTGTCAGAGTTTATACTGTCCTAGTAGCTGTGTGTTCACACAGTGATAAAGAGTCGTACAAAAACCTCCGTCAGTCAGAGTCACAGTGACTGAACTGATTCTGCAGCTGCTCAAACACTATCACTCACTCAACAGTGTAGAAACACAAATATGATTCTTATATCAGTTTTGTTGTATTTCATGAGTATTTTTGAAAATAGTTATAAATGTGACGTAATCAGATTTTTTTCTTTCTAATAATGCAGTCATACTGTAAAGTGCATAGCCAACATATTAACGCAGTCAGTGCTTGAATAGTTTATTCGTCATCTTCCATATACACCAAAGTAACAAATTAACCAGAATTCAGTGCAAACACCACTGAAAGTGACAAATCCTATATAACCATGATAAGATGCTCCAACTTCCCAAAATCTGTGGTCTATAGCGATATAAAAATTTACTTGTTTCCTCAATGTATGGATTACAAATCTTGCCAATAGGCAGATGATGGTTCTCTCACAATAACACTATAGTCACAGCCAACGACAGTAAAACATTCATAAAGCGGTCAAGTAATTGTGTGGTCACTTTTTCACTTTAATTGTTTGGAAACTTGATTATTTTTTGTTAAATAAAATTCTAACATTTTTCATTTTGGCGAGAAGATGACATTTAAGGGCTCTTATGGTTATAGCAGATTTTTGTTCTTTATTTGCATATGAGACTATCAGGAAATTAAATACATCAGATGACATAGTATTTAATTAGTTTACTGAGTTATCACAGTCATGGAAACCTGAAAAATCATATTCATTTCTGTTTGATAAATTTCACCAAACATTCAAACAAACAGGTCATGCAGTCGAAAAGTGCAGCATCTTTATTGCACATTTACGGAAAGTTCAGACTTGAGATTCTCAATGAGCTTTTGTGCTTTTCTATATATATATAGTGTGTCGATGATGAGATTCATATGAAGACATGCTGCCCCTTGGTAATATTATTAGAAAACACGGGATTAGTTTCCATTGTTATGCTGATGATACTCAACTATATCTCTCAACAAGACCAGATGAAACTTCTGAATTATCGAAGTTAACAGAGTGTGTTAAAAATGTAAAAGATTGGATGACCAACAATTTTCTGCTATTAAATTCAGATAAGACAGAGATATTACTTATTGGACCAAAAAACAATACACAATCTTTTGACTTACAATTTACAACTAGATGGATGTACTGTTACTTCCACTACAGTCAAAAGCCTGGGTGTTATATTAGACAGCAACTTGTCTTTTGAAAATCATATTTCTCATGTTACAAAAACAGCATTCTTCCGTCTTAGAAACATTGCCAAGCTGCGAAACATGTTACCTGTTTCTGATGCAGAAAAGCTAGTTCATGCATTCATGACCTCTAGACTGGACTATTGTAATGCACTACTAGGTGGTTGTCCTGCATCTTCAATAAACAAGCTACAGATAGTCCAAAATGCAGCTGCTAGAGTCCTTACCAGGTCAAGAAAATATGATCATATTACCCCAATTTTAAAGTCTCTGCACTGGCTACCTATTAGGTTCCTCAGCAGCTACAAAATAGTACTTCTTACCTATAAGGCACTTAACTGTTTAGCTCCTGCGTACCTAACTAGTCTCCTACCACGCTACAATCCATCACGCTCCCTAAAATCACAAAACTCTGGACTGTTGGTAGTACCTAGGATAGCAAAGTCCACTAAAGGGGGTAGAGCTTTTTCACATTTGGCACCCAAACTCTGGAACAGCCTTCAAGATAACGTTCGGGGTTCAGACACACTCTCTCTGTTTAAATCTAGATTAAAGACACATCTTTTTAGCCAAGCATTCAAATAATGCATCTCATAAACTTTTCCTGCAGCTATATCTGATCAAATGTTCATTATTAATCTTTTAGCTCTGGTTTAACAAATCTTCCTTTTCTTAGTTTGAACAGCAGCTACGCTAATTATGTTCCTATTTGTTCTCTGTTTTTGCCATGGGATTGACATCCCATGGTAACTAGGAATTCACAAGCTCCAGTGTGGATCCAGAACACTTAAGAAGAGATGATGCCAACCCCACAGAGGACTTCAGATGATGCCAACCCTGAAAACATACAGCATTACCGAATTCTGCTACTAATTTATAGTGTTCTTTGTCTGTTTGATTACGTCATTAATTGAACTTTACCACACATCCCTGCCATATGTACATCAAGCTACTACTACATATATTGTAAGAATGTCAATTTGGTGTACAGCTGCTTTGCAACGATATGTATCGTGAAAAGCGGTATACAAATACATTTGAATTGAATTGAAGACATAAATGCTGTTAGTGGACTGACTGATGGAGGGTTTTTCCACAGAGAGTCACTTTGCATCAGCACATGCTTCAGCGCTCCGAGTGTTTATAGCGTTCAGACTCAAACACTTTATAACACACTGCTGTTTACCACGGTACAAAACCAACAAACACAATGAATCTCTTCAGCAGCTTCATCTGGATTCTGACAGCTTTTATTTCAGGTAACAGAAGTGAAAGATGTTCATTTTTGACTCTTTAATGTTCATTTAATTTAATTAAACACATATAATGTTCTCGCCATCAGCATCCAGAGGAATCACTGTGACTCAACCTGAAGTTGTGACTGTTTCTGAAGGACGAGACGCCACTATAGAGTGTAAAACTGATTCTGGAATATCTGGCTGGGGTTTAGCTTGGTATCAGCAGAAACCTGGAGAAACTCCTAAACTCATAATTACTGGAGTAAATGATCTCTATGATAGCAGCTTACGTCGATTCAGTGGGAATGGAAGATCTGGCAGGACTGATTTCACTCTGACCATCAGTGGAGTCCAGACTGAAGATGCTGGACATTATTACTGTCAGAGTTACTATCACTCACTACTGACACACAGAGACCAAACACAGGAACTACACATGTGCTCAAAACAGGAGTCAAATCAGCTCTATCAGACTGTGATCTGTCCTGTGACAGATGGGTTTCTCTAACTCAACTATGCTCTAATTTTGAGATGAGCTGATTTCAAATCAAACAAAAAACACAATTTTCTGTTCTGTTTTTGTATATTTTAAAATAATCATAATGTATCCCTGATAAACTGGCCTTATGAAACTACCACTCAAACTTCATAACTGTCTCATCACTCCATGAGCAGAAGTGAAACTGTTCCAGTTCAGAGCGTTGAACCAATCAAACAGTGAAACTGAGTTTGAGGTGAAAATCAGATTTGCATTGGCAGCTTTAGTGATTCTGATCGTCTCAGAATAGAGCAGCTCCGTCTCCAGTGACCATGTTCAAACCCCAAGAGCTTCAGTTCACATTTACTGCTAAATGCAGCTGTTCTCAACTATTACAATCATCAACAGCAGCTCAAACTTTAGTGAAGGAACGACACACTGATCAATGATGCAGTCGAACACAAATGTAAGGCGTTCAGAAGCTTTATTGAATTAATGGCAGCACATTGAAAGACTGTTTCAGTATTGAGCTGTAAATCACGTGACTGCTGTGAATCCTGCTGCTCTTCACTGGAGAAACATCAGCAGGAGCTCTTGAGGAACGAGGCCTCTTGATCAGCTCCGTTGTGTTTTACTCTGCAGACGAAGCGATCTGCACCTTCCCAGCTTGCTTTGCTGAGGCTCAGGACGCTGCTGCGGCTGTAGCGTCCGTCCCGCTCGCTCTCTGCGCTCGTCTGAACCCCCTCGGTGACCTCTGACCCGTCCAGCGTCCAGCTCACCTGTGCCCCCTGTGGAGAGTAAGAGCTGAGCAGGCAGAGCAGTGCGGCTGAGTCTCCAGAGATCTGCAGAGAAGAGGGCGGCAGCAGAGACACGGAGGGCTTCACTGCGGGACCAGCTGAAACACACAAACACACACAAAACTCAGTTATTCACATCTACAGCTACAATCTTCACTGCTAAGCAGTAAAAAAATAAATAAATAAATAAATAAATAAATAAATAAATAAATAAATAAATACTGTAATTCAACATCACCGTTGTCATTCATGTACACAAATATCCTGAATTCATTTTGAAAATATTCTCAGTTAAGTCAATATTTACTGCTACTAAATGCATTGTGTATTTCTACATAAAAAAAATAAATAACTAAAAACATTTGTAAACAGTAATTTGGACTTTTGTAAATAAGGTACAGTTTAATCTCAAGCGGATTTTAAAAATATTGTCTACATACAAATTGATGATTTATAGATTTAGAAAATTTAAAAGTGTATTTTGAAAATACGGAGACTCACAATCATAAATAATAAATACAAGTTTAAATTATGAATTATTCACATTGTCTATTTTGTCCATATCATTAAACATTTTTTCATGCATTTCAAAAACTAATCATTAAATTATGCATTTTCAGATGTAACTGAATGTTAAAATATTGCACTCTTCATATTAAAAATCAAATAAATTTTAGGAATAAAAACCATCTAAAATTATTCATGTAAAAGGAAAATATATTTAAATCAATATGAAATATGCCTTCAATTGAAATATATACAAATATCATGAAATAACACTGAATATAAATATGTATTTGGAAAATAGCAGACAAGTTTTAATAAATGGTGAAACAGTTAAAATCACCTTAAAATCTATTGCAATTAATTTTTTTCCACTTTAACATTTTTTTTAAAATCTTGTTGCTAAATGCTTAAATCATCTAAAAAATAAAAATGCGTTTTAATATGATATGATTAAAGAGACTTACTGATCGTCAGTTTAGTTCCTCCACCAAAAGTCCTCCACAGTGCTTCATTCTAGTGAAAGCATCGTACAAAAACCTCCGTCACACTCAAATGAACACAAACTCCAGCAGAGAAAGAGACAACGACACTCACACACACTGATATGACACTCAACATCAGACATGGATTACTGGACTAGATTAACTTTTATAAAAATAAATAAATAAATAAATAAATAAAAAAAAATTAAAAAAAATAAAATAAAAAACAACTCTCTCTCAATGCATAAACACTAGTAAATTAAACCTAAATGGATAACATGATCGGACTCTATATTGATCACATTTTCTATACACATCTTAATTTGGGGTTTATTAAAGATCATTTTAATTAGTTTTGATGACCTTTGCCCTCTCATGAAGTTCACAGTGACAAACTTATTTCTTAATGATTCAACAGTATGATTCAAAGTGAAAACACACCACTGGATCATGAGATTGAAACGCATATAAAGTCTCAGTTTTCATCTGTATGTGCATTTTCATGTCAGTTTTCCTCCTGAAGGGTTTTGCATCAGCACATGCTTCAGCGCTCCGAGTGTTTATAGCGTTCAGACTCAAACACTTTATAACACACTGCTGTTTACCACGGTACAAAACCAACAAACACAATGAATCTCTTCAGCAGCTTCATCTGGATTCTGACAGCTTTTATTTCAGGTAACAGAAGTGAAAGATGCTCATTTTTGACTCTTTAATGTTGATTTAATTTGATTAAACACATGTAATGTTGTTGTCATCAGCATCCAGAGGAATCACTGTGACTCAACCTGAAGTTGTGACTGTTTCTGAAGGACGAGATGCCACTATAGAGTGTAAAACTGATCCTAAAATATATAGCTGGGGTTTAGCTTGGTATCAGCAGAAACCTGGAGAAACTCCTAAACTCATCATTTATAGTGTTGATGATCGCTATAGTAACAGTTTCAGTCGATTCAGTGGGAATGGAAGATCTGGTGGGACTGATTTCACTCTGACCATCAGTGGAGTCCAGACTGAAGATGCTGGACATTATTACTGTCAGAGTTACCACTGGATCAACAGTGAAAATGTGTTCACACAGTGATAAAGAGTTGTACAAAAACCTCCGTCATTCAGAGTCACAGTGACTGAACTGAAACTGCAGCTGCTCAGAGGAGGATGTAAAACAACATTGTCACACATGCATCTGAAATAAAATCACCTCAATGACAAATACACATTCATACATGGTTACTCTAATTATTAAAGTTCTAGTTACTAAAGTTCAATGCTAAATTATCATAATGTCATTTTAAAATGTTTACTGTCACGCTATCACAGGGAGGAGACCAGAGACAGGAGTAAACAATGATTTAAGTGCTCTGAGAGTGTTTATAGTGCTGAGAGTTTAACACTTCATCACTGACACACACAACAATCTTCATCAACATGACCTTCATCATCATCTTCATCTGGACTCACAGCGTTTGTTAAAGGTTTGTACAGCACATGTTTGATATGAATTCATTTCTTCAAGTATATTGTCAAAGTTTTGAGTGGATTTTCTTCTTCTTGTGTGTTTCAGAGTGTAGAGGACAGATCACCGTCACTCAGAGTCCCTCAATGACAGCAGCTCAACCAGGAGAAACAGTGAACATCAACTGTAAAACCAGCAGAGATGTGGCTGAGTATAGTGCACCATGTTACTATTTAAGCTGGTACTTACATAAACCTGGAGAAGCTCCTGAACTCTTAGTATATTTAACAATAGATCGTTACAGTGGAACTGCATCTAGATTCAGTGGCAGTGGATCTGGGACTGATTTCACTCTGCCCATCAGTGGAGTCCAGACTGAAGATGCTGGACATTATTACTGTCAAAGTTACCACAGTGGTAATGTGTTCACACAGTGATAAAGAGTCGTACAAAAACCTCCGTCAGTCAGAGTCACAGTGACTGAACTGATTCTGCAGCTGCTCAAACACTATCACTCACTACTGACACACAGAGACCAAACACAGGAACTACACATGTGCTCAAAACTGAGTTAGGAGTGAAATCAGCTCTATTAGGATTTTTATTTTTATTAGGATTTTTATTCTATTTGTTTTGTGACCCAACTATGCTCAGAATCCGAGAAAACAAAGTGTGTAAATTGATAAGTCATTGTGAACTATTTCCATATGGACACTGGGCACTTGTTTTCACATTACCACACCGACTTGATTTTGAGATTGTCTGAGTATAAATGGTTTGAGAAATCTACCCCTTGTTTGCCTTTGCACCTGAACAAACTATTTGTTGAGTTTCAATTCAAGTAAATGATTTTGCATCAGCATTATGTGTATGGGTTGTCCGTTGTACTTTACCAATATGAGAACTCATTTGATCAGAATGATGCATCACATCACTTTTAATGCACATTGGTTTGCAATTTTGATACCAGAACCATCAATTGGAGTGCATCATTCAGAGTGTTCAATGACAGGGGTGTCAACTATTAAATTAGTTAGTATGTTGCTAATTTTACCCATATTACTTTGTTCACTTATGGAGATCAGATCAGACAATGGTAATGGATGTGCATCCAGAGGCCATGACGTAGATGTTTCGGGATAAGATTGACATATCCAACATTTGGAAATATTGAGCACCTTAGCATATGTTTGAGCTAAGGTTAAAGCCAAATTAAGTTTACTGTGAGACTCAAACCATGGATGGAATAATGAATCTGAAATATGGATCAGAATGGAAACCAACGTAGCAAAGAGCAACATCATGTTCATGTTAGTTTGGTTCATACCCTTCAGTGTAATAATTAAAAATGAACCACTGGCCTGGTTTTAACTTAGATTCTGGAGAAAACTTTATATGAAAGTTATGTGGTTTAAATTTCAATACCCCTGTATATATGTTGATTGGAGGCCAAAATAGATATTGAGTGCATACAGTTAGAGTCCAGCTTGGTTGATTTTCAGGGTGGTGTATCCATGAATCATCCCGAACAGATGTAAAACCTACAGCTAGTATAGCTCTGTCATGTGAAAACACTTGCAACTGTTCCAGTTGTGACTCTTGAAGCTCAGAATGTCTCTGCTTGAGGAATGAAGACACCCAACCGGAATTCACAAACTCTTGCCAGACTGTCCTTCCGGCAGAATCCCAAGACTGGAAATGTAGTGAGGTTCCAGCTATTCTGTCTGCTGGTGGTTGTCACCAAGGAGAGTTCTCAAAATGATAAGGCCTGAATCTTTCAGCGAAGTTCTTGAAGGCCGCTGACATAAATCTGTGAAAATATAAACACAAAAACGGAAAACAAGAGAGCTTCATGGCCATAAAAACAACTTTATTTTAAACAATTTAATTTTGTTTTGACTCCCATAAGATTATCTGGCAACTAGACTGCAGTTGGTGTAAGCTACTACCCATGAGCCCCCACCCACCATATCTTCATCATGAGGGTGGCCCCCAAGTCACTAAAAGACAAGGTTCTTCCTCATGACTCCATCCTACAGCATTTCGCCAGGTTGCTTAAGATTTGGGAGTATGAGCTAATTTACAATGTCTATTATCTATCCATTTAATTTTGGCTAATAATTCTACATAATTTAGATCTGAAGGGGTTGCTAATGATAAACTAATTTTTACAGAATTCTATGTCCGCCCCCCTCTGGAGGAGGTTTCCACACATCATAAAGCCTGAATTCAAACCTTTGCCTGATTGCCTCAGTTAAAACCAATTGATCTATCAGAAGAAAATCTGAATTAAGTGCACACCTGCCATAGCAAGATCTCTCATAGCAACATTTGACCTTCAGCCAAACTGAGCCGATAAATTTATATTATGCACAGAAATAACACAAGCATGTCTAACCATGTTAGCTCTGTCATACCACATTTGCCATCTAGCTTAACATCTGACCACTCCATAACTGAAGAAATAATATAATCTGACCCAGTAGCAAGAAGCTACCAACACAGTACATAGTGAAACATTACCAGCATTGTGCGTTAAAAGTGATGTGATGTTAAAAGTGATTTGACATGATGTTAAAAATGATTTGACAGTGCAAAATACCTCAACAGATTATTTTACACTGGTATCACAAACAGGTAGGATGATTTGACAGTGCAAAATACCTCAACAGATTATTTTACACTGGTATCACAAACAGGTAGGATGACTTGACAGTGCAAAATACCTCAACAGATTATTTTACACTGGTATCACAAACAGGTAGGATGATTTGACAGTGCAAAATACCTCAACAGATTATTTTACACTGGTAAACAAACAGGTAGGATGATTTGACAGTGCAAAATACCTCAACAGATTATTTTACACTGGTATAACAAACAGGTAGGATGATTTGACAGTGCAAAATACCTCATCAGATTGTGCTACCAGTGTAAAATAAACAGGTAGGATGATTTGACAGTGCAAAATACCTCATCAGATTGTGCTACCAGTGTAAAATAAACAGGTAGGATGATTTGACAGTGCAAAATACCTCATCAGATTGTGCTACCAGTGTAAAATAAACAGGTAGGATGATTTGACAGTGCAAAATACCTCAACAGATTATTTTACACTGGTATCACAAACAGGTAGGATGATTTGACAGTGCAAAATACCTCATCAGATTATTTTACCAGTGTAAAATAAACAGGTAGGATGATTTGACAGTGCAAAATACCTCATCAGATTGTGCTACCAGTGTAAAATAAACAGGTAGGATGATTTGACAGTGCAAAATACCTCATCAGATTGTGCTACCAGTGTAAAATAAACAGGTAGGATGATTTGACAGTGCAAAATACCTCATCAGATTGTGCTACCAGTGTAAAATAAACAGGTAGGATGATTTGACAGTGCAAAATACCTCATCAGATTGTGCTACCAGTGTAAAATAAACAGGTAGGATGATTTGACAGTGCAAAATACCTCATCAGATTGTGCTACCAGTGTAAAATAAACAGGTAGGATGATTTGACAGTGCAAAATAATTAAAATAAACAGGTAGGATGATTTTACAGTTTTAATCTGTATTGACACAGGTTCAAACTCACCCTAAAAACAGATGATGATATAAATTTTAAATTGAAAATTGAAATGATTGAGATCATATATAATCATGCAGAATAACATGAAAAAGAGAATGTTAATGTTATTTTTTTAAAAAAGTTAATCAAAAAAAAAACAAATTATAAAAGTTCAAAATAATAGTTATAATTAGTTATTATTAATAGAAATATGGCCTAAATAAGACCACATAGTGCTGCGGATTGTAATCAATTCAAATGATACAGGAAAATACTCCATTCTATTATAAAGAAATCATTTGTTCCCCATACATTTTTGCACATAAACACATTTAGGCTATTCTTTTTGAAGTTGCAACACTCAAAATGTGCCCATCTATTGCAGATCTCACACTGTACCTGAAAACAAAAAAGAAGAATATATTAGTAATTTAGTATATTTACAACAATGTAGAATATAAAATACGTAAAACTTATTCTAAACTTTAATATGATATTACATTACATATTCTATAAAAGTATAAATATGTGAAACTTTGCAATTTAGATTAACTTTTTTATTTAAACAATTTCAAATGAAACTTGTTTTGGGGTTTTTTAGGTTGGGTATTATATGTTGTTTATATCATTTCAATCAATCAATTTTGATGAAATGCCTAATCCATGTCTAACCTAACTTTTCCATGAAAAATGCTAACAAACACGATCACGGATGCTACATGTACGTGATGATGCTTGCTTCGCAATGTGACCGTAAACAGTTCTCATTAGCTGTCTTGGTGTAATACAAACTAACAGAAATAATCAAAAACTGACCTTACATGAAGAATTTATCAAAAACTTGGGCGTGTTTTGCATGAAGAAAAAATGAAGTAAAAATTATGGGTGTGTTTTTCAGCATGACAAAAATGAGGCAATATTGAAATGTGAACGCATGTCGCAAACCATCCGCAACACAAGCGAAAAATAAGGAAATGTCCTACCGGTTCGATGTCAGCAAACATCCAAAAGTCACGTGACATCATGTTTACATGGCTCATATCAGCGTTCAATCTTAGCTACTGTAAATTACAAACTTGCTAAATTTAATAGTAGTATTTCCCCCAATTGCTCTTTTTGTCTTAAGTCTGAAGAAACAATCATTTATTTTGGGACTGTGTTTATTGTAAAGTATTTTGGGATGATTTTTCTAATTTTGTTAAGTATTTACTTACGAACTTCTGTATAACTCCCAAAATTGTGTTTTTTGGTTACTCTTTGAATGTAGACACTTCTCACTGTAAACTTATTAATTTATTGCTATTTCTTGCAAAATTTTACATTCATAAATGTAAATAGTCAAAAAAAAAACCTTACTTTTTTATTTTCAGAAAAGATTTTGATGTATATGTGAATATATAAGAAACTCTAATAACCCCATCGCAATCAAGACTCTTTCATGGTGTAAATCCTATAAGTTAACGTAATATACTTTGGATTATTGTATGTAACCCTCATTGTTGTTTTTTGTTTTTGTTGTTGTAAATGTAAATGTAATTGTTGACTTACTGCATAATAAAATAAAAAAATCTTAGTTCCTGTACACTGCTGTTGAAAACTTTGAGATCACCCATCCACAAATTTAATATATGTCCACCTATTAAATATTTTGACATAAGAAGTAAAACCTACGTGAAATCTATTCTAAATTGGAACAATTGAATATATTAACATCATATATTTATATCTATCTCATACACATATGTATGTTTATGTATAAAACATTCTTGGACATGTCATGTACATGTAGCCCTGTCCATTTATTCATCCACTTTTATTTTTTATTTTATTTTTTTGTATGTTCTTCTAATAATGTTGCATATGTTCACATATGATTGCTACATATACCACAGAAAAAAAATAACATAGATTAACATATGGACATGTTACATACTTTAAGATACAAGTTTATATGTATGTGAAAATTATGTATCGTAACATATGGGATTATCACTTTTAATATAGAGCAATATATATCATATTTCTGTGTGTAAAGTAATATTATCAGCAAGGACGCATTAATTTGATCAAAAGGCATTAATAATGTTACAAAATATTTCTATTTTAAATAAATGCTATTCTTTTAAATGTTCTATTCATCAAAGAATCCTGAAAAATAAATTGTATCACAGTTTCCACAAAAATATGAAGCCGCACGATGTACAATAATAATCAGAAATGATTTGAGCAGCAAATCAGCATATAAAAAAAAAAAGACAAATAAACATTTATCGTTATTATTTAAACATTTAATAGTTACATATTTCAGCCATCAGGGTTTTTCTTTTTCATGTGATTTTAATTGGTTGTAAATTTCCCGCTATTTTTTTAGATTTCACACTTATTGATAAATTATTATTTGTGCATGAAAATATTCACACATGTGAGTCAGTCAAGTAAGAGTGTGTCTCAATCAATCATGCTCAAAAATTCCCACCTTAAAAGCCAGTATGTATCACTGCTGTCTATAATGACATTTCTTAAGGTTCCTCAAACCAACTGAGCTAAATACATGTGCTTAATTCATGTACAAAAATCTTGAATAATCATAATATTTAAAATCATTAATACATCTATAATCATAGTCCAATTCTGTAATAAACTGACAGATGATAAAACACCAGTCAAAATAATTGTACAAAACAAAGATTAAACGGTGTGATGAGCAGATACAATGACTGACAGGAAGAAATGAGCAAGCAATTTTCATTTAGAAGCTCATTTGAATACAGGATCAGTTTATTTGCATATTCATAAGTTGTTTCAGTGCTCTGAGAGTGTTTATAGTGCTGGGAGTTTAACACTTCATCACTGACACACACAACAATCTTCATCAACATGACCTTCATCATCATCTTCATCTGGACTCTCACAGCATTTGTTCAAGGTTTGTGGAACACAAGGTTTGATATGAATTCATTTCTTCAAGTATATTGTCAAAGTTTTGAGCTGATTTTCATCTTGTTGTGTGTTTCAGAGTGTAGAGGACAGATCACCGTCACTCAGAGTCCCTCAATGACAGCAGCTCAACCAGGAGAAACAGTCAAAATCAACTGTAAAACCAGCAGAGATGTGTACAGTGTTGCTGTGATACATGTTTTTGCCTGGTACTTACAGAAACCTGGAGAAGCTCCTAAACTCCTGATATATTATGCAAACCACACTCCAGTCAGGAACTCCATCTAGATTCAGTGGCAGTGGATCTAACAGTGATTTCACTCTGACCATCAGTGGAGTCCAGACTGAAGATGCTGGACATTATTACTGTCAGAGTTACCACAGTGGTGGTGTGTTCACACAGTGATAAAGAGTCGTAGAAAAACCTCCAGTCAGAGTCACAGTGACTGAACTGATTCTGCAGCTGCTCAAACACTATCACTCACTACTGACACACAGAGACCAAACACAGGAACTACACATGTGCTCAAAACTGAGTTAGGAGTGAAATTAGCTCTATTAGACTGGGATGTGTCCTGTGACAGATCATTCAAATAGGTTCTGATTCTGAGCTAGATTTGTCAAATCAAACAAAAGACACACAACATCTTTCCCAGTGATATAGTTTTGTTTTTGTAGATTCTATTACAATCGTAATAAACTTGCCTTATGAAACTAACGCTCAAACTCCATAACTGTCTCATCACTCCATGAGCAGAAGTGAAACTGCTCCAGTTCAGAGCGTTGAACCAATCAAACAGTGAAACTGTGAGTTTGAGGTGAAAATCAGATTTGCATTGGCAGCTTTAGTGATTCTGATGGTCTCAGAATAGAGCAGCTCCGTCTCCAGTGACCATGTTCAAACCCCAAGAGCTTCAGTTCACATTTACTGCTAAATGCAGCTGTTCTCAACTATTACAATCATCAACAGCAGCTCAAACTTTAGTGAAGGAACGACACACTGATCAATGATGCAGTCAAACACAAATGTAAGGCGTTCAGAAGCTTTATTGGATAAAGAGCAGTGGCAGCTCATTGAAAGACTGTTTCAGTTTTTAAGAAAGACTTTGATCACCAGTTTAACCCGTCACTCTCAAATGAGCACAAAAGGTCTTCTAAATGAAAACTAGTAATTCAAAAAATCATTAAAAATAAAAATACATATTTAATAGAATTATTCATAAAATGCATGTATTAATCACATTTTCATTAGACATCATAATTTTATGGAGTCATGCATTTCTTAAAGCATTTAAATAAATTTTAATAAGTTCTGATGACCTCTGACCTCTGTTTTTCTTAGTGATTCAACTCTGTCATTTGTTAAGGGGGCACGGAGCTGTAGATATTTATTTTCATAGATTTTGCATTGCAGCACAAGCTGCAGGAGGTTTTATATCTCTGTGAGTTTGAACACTAGGAATCCAAATCAACAGCAACCATGAGCTTCATCACCATCTTCATCTGGATCTTCACTAGCTGCTGTTTCACAGATGAGGAAATAAACAGACTCTATTCTAACTGATCATCTGTGCTAGAAATACTGTCCTTCAACAAATACTGAATTCTAAATGTTTTTTTCATTTTTCTTGATGTAGAATCAGCAGCTGAAGTGACAGTCACTCAGACGCCTGCAGTGAAACCTGTTCAACCAGGAGACACAGTTACCATGTCCTGTAAAACAAGCTCTGATGTTTACCAGAGTTGGGGTTATCAGCCTCTATCCTGGTACTTACAGAAACCTGGAGAAGCTCCTAAACTCCTGATTTATAAAGCAAATGTCCTCCAGTCAGGAACTCCATCTAGATTCAGTGGCAGTGGATCTAACAGTGATTTCACTCTGACCATCAGTGGAGTCCAGACTGAAGATGCTGGACATTATTAGTGTCTTGGAGTACACTGTCCTAGTAGCTGTGTGTTCAGACAGTGATAAAGAGTCGTACAAAAACCTCCGTCAGTCAGTCACAGTGACTGAACCGATTCTGCAGCTGCTTAAACACCATTACTTGTGCTTAAAAACAGTTAAGTTTTTTAAAACACAAATCAATTTTTTTTTTTTACTTATTTTAAAGTTTATAGATAATTAAACTGGACCTGACTCACAAATTGATATCAACACAGAATACTACTGTTTGCATACTTAGCAGTTTTCACTAAATACTAAGCTACAGGATTTTCACACCTTTTATTTAATACATTTAAAAATGACAAATATTTAGAAAAGTTAAATACAATACATTTTTAAACATTCACTCAGCAAACATAAATATATACACAGTTACAGCTGAGCCTAGGTCTTTGTTTTACATCTATGATCTTTTATGGTCTTTATGTTCCTGATGGATTGTCCCCTGCTGCCCCCTGTTGGTCACTGGCACCACATGTCCACCCTGTACTTGAAACAACAGCTAAAAAAAAAAAAAAAAAAAAAAAAAAAAAAAAAAAGTTCTGAAGGGGGGAAAAGCCCACATTTATAATACATTATAAGGGTATTCTTAAAGAATGTATAATGCATTATAAAACACCTTATAATATGTTATATCATCTTATGAATATTCATAAGAACAGTTTTTTAATTCATAATATTTACTTATTTGTAGTTATAGCTTCAGAGTATAATGATTTATAACACAATAAACATGTTGCATTCACTTAAGTTACAATGGATTATATTTCTCATAGTTATAATGTATTATAAGTCTCATATCTTGCCATCTTTTGTATGCTACTTTACTTAAAGCAATTAATAACCACTTATAAGTATAGTTATAATCTTTTTTTTTTTTCCCAAATAGTCATAAGATCAGATATTAGATCAGTATGAATGTAATAATAACACATTTGCTTTAAACTATTTTTCTGTAAAGCAGTTTGATTAAGATTATATATTAGATGTCAGCAGTCATAGTGTATTAATATGTCTGCTAAATGTACACTTTATTTTGATACAAAAGACAAATTGACTATAAGTAACTTTTCAAGTATATCAGTTTATAGTCAGTAAACTAAGAGTTAGTTGACATTGCAAAATAAAATAGTAACTAAGGGGAGCATTAAAATAAAACGTAACCTAACATATAAACAATTTGCAATTTTTTCAGATGAAATTATTAACTAGCTCACATCAAAATTAATATTAGCCTCACATGGAAACACTCAAATAACACTCCACACCTAACCACTTAAAAGATGTAGTAAGATACTTTGCAGATCTTAAATAAACAATGTCTAGATATACAGCCCATTATAAATGTAAAATAAGATTTAATATGGTGTTCATTGTGTATTATAACTAATCATAATCTTAAAAGTTATAACCACAAATGTGCATTATAATTGTATCATAATTGTTATAATTATTTATAGGATGATATAACATAAGGTTTTTATAATGCATTATGCATTTTTTATAATGCATTATGCATTGTATTATAAATATGGACTTAAGAATACCCTTATAATGTAGAACATTAAAACATTAATGAAGTGGTCAAGTCATTGTGTGGTCACTTTATCACTTTAATTGTGTGGAAACTTCATTATTTTTTGTTAAATAACATTCTAACATTGTTCATTTTGGCAAGATGATGACATTTAAGGGCTCTTATGGTTATAGCAGATTTTTGTTCTTCTTTATTTGCATATGAGACTTTCAGGAAATTAAATACATCAGATGACATTGTAGTATTTAATTAGTTTACTGAGTTATTGCAGTCATGGAAACATGAAAAATCATATTCATTTCTGTTTGATAAATTTCACCAAACACATTCAAACAAACAGGTCATGCAGTCGAAAAGAGCAGCATCTTTATTGCTCATTTACTGAATGTTCAGACTTGAGATTCTCAATGAGCTTTGTGTTTTTGTGCTTTTCTATATATAGTGCGTGATGATGAGATTCATATGAAGACATAAATGCTGTTAGTCGACTGACTGATGGGGGGTTTTTCCACAGAGAGTCACTTTGCATCAGCACATGCTTCAGCGCTCCGAGTGTTTATAGCGTTCAGACTCAAACACTTTATAACACACTGCTGTTTACCACGGTACAAAACCAACAAACACAATGAATCTCTTCAGCAGCTTCATCTAGATTCTGACAGCTTTTATTTCAGGTAACAAAAGTGAAAGATGCTCATTTTTGACTTATTAATGTTTATTTATTTTGATTAAACATTTATAATGTTGTTGTCAGCAGCATCCAGAGGAATCACTGTGACTCAACCTAAAATTATGACTGTTATTGAAGGATGAGACGCCATTATAACGTGTAAAACTGATGCTGGAATAAATGGCTGGGGTTTAGCTTGGTATCAGCAGAAACCTGGAGAAACTCCTAAACTCATCATTACTGGAGTAAATAATCTCTATGATGGAAGATCTGGCGGAACTGATTTCATTCTGTTCATCAGTGGAGTCCAGACTGAAGATGCTGGACATTATTACTGTCAGAGTAGACATTACATCTAGACATTACATTACATCAGAGTAGAAAGAGACAACGACACTCACACACACTGATATGAGACTCAACATCAGCTCTTCTCA
>NW_026127923.1:56738-68265 GCF_022985175.1 Labeo rohita | reverse complement strand
CAGTGCAAAATACCTCAACAGATTATTGCTACCAGTGAAAAATAAACAGGTAGGATGATTTGACAGTGCAAAATACCTCATCAGATTGTGCTACCAGTAGGATGAAAGTGCAAAATAGGTATCAGATGATTTGACAGTGCAAAATAAACAGGTAGGATGATTTGACAGTGCAAAATACCTCATCAGATTGTGCTACCAGTGTAAAATAAACAGGTAGGATGATTTGACAGTGCAAAATACCTCATCAGATTGTGCTACCAGTGTAAAATAAACAGGTAGGATGATTTGACAGTGCAAAATACCTCAACAGATTGTTTACCAGTGTAAAATAAACAGGTAGGATGATTTGACAGTGCAAAATACCTCATCAGATTGTTGTACCAGTGTAAAATAAACAGGTAGGATGATTTGACAGTGCAAAATACCTCATCAGATTGTGCTACCAGTGTAAAATAAACAGGTAGGATGATTTGACATGCAAAATTTGATGATTTGACAGTGCAAAATACCTCATCAGATTGTGTGCTACCAGTGTAAAATAAACAGGTAGGATGATTTGATTTGACAGTGCAAAATACCTCATCAGATTGCTAAAATAAAATAAAGGTAGGATGATTTGACAGTGCAAAATACCTCATCAGATTGTGCTACCAGTGTAAAATAAACAGGTAGGATGATTTGACAGTGCAAAATACCTCATCAGATTGTGCTACCAGTGTAAAATAAACAGGTAGGATGATTTGACAGTGCAAAATACCTCATCAGATTGTGCTACCAGTGTAAAATAAACAGGTAGGATGATTTGACAGTGCAAAATACCTCATCAGATTGTGCTACCAGTGTAAAATAAACAGGTAGGATGATTTGACAGTGCAAAATACCTCATCAGATTGTGCTACCAGTGTAAAATAAACAGGTAGGATGATTTGACAGTGCAAAATACCTCATCAGATTGTGCTACACAGTGTAAAATAAACAGGTAGGATGATTTGACAGTGCAAAATACCAGTCAAAATCAGAGGATGATTGTGCTACCAGTGTAAAATAAACAGGTAGGAGGATGATTTGACAGTGCAAAATACCTCAACAGATTATTTTACCAGTGTAAAATAAACAGGTAGGATGATTTGACAGTGCAAAATACCTCATCAGATTATTGTACCAGTGTAAAATAAACAGGTAGGATGATTTGACAGTGCAAAATACCTCAACAGATTATTTTACAGTGTAAAACAAACAGGTAGGATGATTTGACAGTGCAAAATACCTCATCAGATTGTGCTACCAGTGTAAAATAAACAGGTAGGATGATTTGACAGTGCAAAATACCTCATCAGATTGTGCTACCAGTGTAAAATAAACAGGTAGGATGATTTGACAGTGCAAAATACCTCAACAGATTATTTTACCAGTGTAAAATAAACAGGTAGGATGATTTGACAGTGCAAAATACCTCATCAGATTGTGCTACCAGTGTAAAATAAACAGGTAGGATGATTTGACAGTGCAAAAAAAATACCTAAAATCAGATTGCAAAATACCTACAGATTGTTTTACACCAAAAAATAAACAGGTAGGATGATTTGACAGTGCAAAATACCTCATCAGATTGTGCTACCAGTGTAAAAAATAAACAGGTAGGATGATTTGACAGTGCAAAATAAATCAACAGATTGTGCTACCAGTGCAAAAAAATAAACAGGTAGGATGATTTGACAGTGCAAAATACCTCATCAGATTGTGCTACCAGTAAAATAAACAGGTAGGATGATTTGACAGTGCAAAATACCTCATCAGATTGTGCTACCAGTGTAAAATAAACAGGTAGGATGATTTGACAGTGCAAAATACCTCATCAGATTGTGCTACCAGTGTAAAATAAACAGGTAGGATGATTTGACAGTGCAAAAAAACCTCATCAGATTGTGCTACCAGCGTAAAATAAACAGGTAGGATGATTTGACAGTGCAAAATACCTCATCAGATTGCTACCAGTGTAAAATAAACAGGTAGGATGATTTGACAGTGCAAAATACCTCATCAGATTGTGCTACCAGTGTAAAATAAACAGGTAGGATGATTTGACAGTGCAAAATACCTCATCAGATTGTATTTTACCAACAGGTAGGATAAAATAAACAGGTAGGATGATTTGACAGTGCAAAAAAACCTCATCAGATTGTGCTACCAGCGTAAAATAAACAGGTAGGATGATTTGAAGTGCAAAATACCTCAAAAATACCTCATCAGATTGTGCTACCAGCAAAAAAACAATTTACAGGATGATTTGACAGTGCAAAATATGATTTGTGCTACCAGTGCAAAATAAACACAGGTAGGATTTGACAGTGCAAAATACCTCATCAGATTATTTTACAGTGTGCAAAATAAACAGGTAGGATGATTTGACAGTGCAAAATACCTCATCAGATTGTTTTACACCAAAAAAAAATAAACAGGTAGGATGATTTGACAGTGCAAAATACCTCATCAGATTGTGCTACCAGTGTAAAATAAACAGGTAGGATGATTTGACAGTGCAAAAAAAATCAGACAAACAGATTGTTTTAGTGCAAAATACCTCAACAGAAGTGCAAAATAAACAGGTAGGATGATTTGACAGTGCAAAAATACCTCATCAGGTAGATTTTACAGTAAACAAAAATAAACAGGTAGGATGATTTGACAGTGCAAAAATACCTCATCAGATTGTGCTACCAAAAAAAAAATAAACAGGTAGGATGATTTGACAGTGCAAAATACCTCATCAGATTGTGCTACCTGTGTAAAATAAAACAGGTAGGATGATTTGACAGTGCAAAATACCTCATCAGATTGTGCTACCAGTGTAAAATAAACAGGTAGGATGATTTGACAGCAAAAAATAAAAGATTGTCTACAGATTAAAAATAAAGTGGTAAAATAAACAGGTAGGATGATTTGACAGTGCAAAATACCTCAACAGATTATTTTACAGTGCAAAAAATCAAAACAGGTAGGATGATTTGAAAGTGATTTGAAAATGCAAACCTCATCAGATTGTGCGACCAGCATAAAATAAACAGGTAGGATGATTTGACAGTGCAAATACCTCATCAGATTTTTACAGTGTAAAAAAAAGGTAGGATGATTTGACAGTGCAAAAGGAACAGATTTTACCAGTGCAAAAATAAACAGGTAGGATGATTTGACACCAGATTATTTTAAAAGTGCAAATAAACAGGTAGGATGATTTGACAGTGCAAAAATACCTCATCAGATTGTGCTACCAGTGCAAAATAAACAGGTAAAATAAACAGGTAGGATGATTTGACAGTGCAAAATAGGTAGGATGATTTGACAGTGCAAAAAGATCATTTTACCAGTGTAAAAAACAGGTAGGATGATTTGACAGTGCAAAATACCTCATCAGATTGTGCTACCAGTGCAAAATAAACAGGTAGGATGATTTGACAAAAAAATACCTCATCAGATTGTGCTACCAGCAAAATAAACAGGTAGGATGATTTGACAGTGCAAAATACCTCATCAGATTGTGCTACCAGTGTAAAAAATAAACAGGTAGGATGATTTGACAGTGCAAAATACCTCAAATACCAGTGCAAAATAAACAGGTAGGATGATTTTACAGTGCAAAATAAACAGGTAGGATGCAAAATTTGACAGTGCAAAAATATCATCAGATTTGCTACCAGTTTAACAGTGCAAAAGTGCAAAAACCTCAACAGATGATTTACACAGTGCAAAAAAATAAACATAGGATTCTTGTGCTACCAAAAATAAACAGGTAAATGATTTTACAGTGCAAAATACCTCATCAGATTGTGCTACAAAAAAAAAAAACAGGTAGGATGATTTGACAGTGCAAAATACCTCACAGATTATTTTACATGCAAGTGGTAGGATGATTTGACAGTGCAAAATACATCATCAGATTGTGCTACCAGTGCAAAATAAACAGGTAGCATGATTTTACAGTGCAAAAAAATGTCATCAGATTGTGCTACCAATGCAAAAAAACAGGTAGGATGATTAGACAGTGCAAAAATACCTCAAAATAAACAGGTAGGATGATTTGACAGTGCAAAATACCTCATAGAGATTGTGCTCAAAATAAAGAGGTAGGATGATTTTACAGTGCAAAATACCTCATCAGATTGTGCTACCAGTGCAAAATAAAGGTAGGATGATTTGACAGTGCAAAATACCTCATCAGATTATTAAACAGTGATGTAAAAAAAACAGGTAGGATGATTTGACAGTGCAAAATACCTCATCAGATTCAGATACCAGTGCAAAATAAACAGGTAGGATGATTTGACAGTGCAAAATACCTCATCAGATTGTGCTACAGTGATAAACAGGTAAATAAACAGGTAGGATGATTTGACAGTGCAAAAATACCTCATCAGATTATGCTACCAGTGCAAAATAAACAGGTAGGATGATTTGACAGTGCAAAATACCTCATCAGATTGTGCTACCAGTGCAAAATAAACAGGTAGGATGATTTGACAGTGCAAAATACCTCATCAGATTGTGCTACCAGTGCAAAATTAGACAGTGCAAAAATAAACAGGTAGGATGATTTGACAGTGCAAAATACCATCAGATAGGATGATTTTACAGAAAAATAAACAGCTAGGATGCAAAAAACAGGTAGGATGATTTGACAGTGCAAAATACCTCATCAGATTGTGCTACCAGTGCAAAACAGGTAGGATGATTTGACAGTGCAAAAAATACCTCAACAGATTGTGCTACCAAAAAAAAAAAAACAGGATGAGGATGATTTTCACAGTGCAAAAAAACAGGTAGGATGATTTGAGTGCAAAATCAGATTGTGCTACCAGTGCAAAATAAACAGGTAGGATGATTTGACAGTGCAAAATACCTCATCAGATTGTTACCAGTGCAAAATAAACAGGTAGGATGAAAATGTAAAATAAACAGGTAGGATGAGTGCAAAAATAATCAACAGATTGCTACCAGTGCAAAATAAACAGGTATGATTTGACAGTGATTTTACAGTATAAATAATCAGGTAGGATGATGATTTGACAGTGATGAAAAATGCAAAATACCTCATCAGTAGGATGAAAATAAAACAGTGCAAAATAAACATCAGGATGATTTGCTACAGTGCAAAATAAACATCAGGATGATTTTACAGTGCAAAAAAAACAGAAACAGTGTAAAATAAACAGGTAGGATGATTTGACAGTGCAAAATACCTCATCAGATTGTGCTACCAGTGCAAAATAAACAGGTAGGATGCAAAATAAACAGAGTAGGACCCAGTGCATTAAACAGGTAGGATGTGCAAAAAATACCTCATCAGATTGTGCTACCAGTGCAAAAAAAACAGGTAGATGATTTGACAGTGCAAAATACTCACAGAGATTGTGCAAAACAGTGCAAAATAAACAAGGATGATTTGACAGTGCAAAATACCTCATCAGATTGTTTTGGTAGGATGATTTGACAGTGCAAAATATAAAATAAACAGGTAGGATGATTTGACAGTGCAAAATACCTCAACAGATTGTGCTACCAGTGTAAAATAAAAGGTAGGATGATTTGACAGTGCAAAATACCTCATCAGAAATAAACAGGTAGGATGATTTGACAGTGCAAAATACCTCATTTGACAGTGTAAAAAAATACAGTGCCTCATCAGATTGTGCTACCAGTGTAAAATAAACAGGTAGGATGATTTGACAGTGCAAAATACCTCATCAGATTGATTTGCTACCAGTGTAAAATAAACAGGTAGGATGATTTGACAGTGCAAAATACCTCATCAGATTGTGCTACCAGTGCAAAATAAACAGGTAGGATGATTTGACAGTGCAAAATACCTCATCAGATTGTGCTACCAGTGTAAAAAAAAAACAGGTAGGATGATTTGACAGTGCAAAATACCTCAACAGATTGTACTACCAGTGCAAAAAAGGTAGGAAACAGTGTACCTCAACAGATTTGTTTTACAGTGCAAAATAAACAGGTAGGATGATTTGACAGTAAAAAAATACCTCATCAGATTGTGCTACCAGTATAAAAATAAACAGGTAGGATGATTTGACAGTGCAAAATACCTCATCAGATTATTTTACCAGTAAAAAAAAAACAGGTAGGATGATTTGACAAAAAAATACCTCACAGAGATTGTTACAGTGCAAAATAAACAGGTCAGATGATGATTTGACAGTGCAAAATAAACAGATTGCTACCATGCAAAATAAACAGGTAGGATGATTTGACAGTGCAAAATACCTCATCAGATTGTCCTACAGTGCAAAAAAAAGGTAAATGATTTGACAAACAGGTAGGATGATTTGACAGTGCAAAAAAACCTCATCAGATGCAAAATAAACTACCAGTAAAAATAAACAGGTAGGATGATTTGACAGTGCAAAAAATACCTCATCAGATTGTGCTACCAGTGCAAAATAAACAGGTAGGATGATTTGACAGTGCAAAATACCTCATCAGATACCAGTGCAAAATAAACAGGTAGGATGATTTGACAGTGCAAAATAGTCAACAGATTGGCTACCAGGCAAAATGATTTGACAAAAAATACCTCATCAGATTGTGCTACAAAAAAAATAAACAGGTAGGATGATTTGACAGTGCAAAAAATACCTCAACAGATTGTGCTACCAGTGCAAAATAAACAGGTAGGATGATTTGACAGTAAAAAATACCTCATCAGATTTTGCTACCAGTGCAAAAATAAACAGGTAGGATGATTTTTGACAGTGCAAAATACATCAAACAGGTAGGATGATTTCACAGTGCAAAATTTGACAGATTGACATACTACAAAATAAATAAACAGGTAGGATGATTTGACAGTGCAAAATACCTCATTTGACTCATCAGATTTTTTTACAAAAGTGCAAATGATTTACCAAACAGGTAGGATGATTTGACAGTGCAAAATACCTCACAGATTATTTACCACAAAAAAAATAAACAGGTAGGATGATTTGACAGTGCAAAAAATACCTCATCAGATTTACCTACCAGTGCAAAATAAACAGGTAGGATGATTTGACAGTGCAAAATACCTCATCAGATTATTTGCTACCAGTGCAAAATAAACAGGTAGGATGATTTGACAGTGCAAAAATACCTCATCAGATTGTTTTACCAAAAAAAAATAAACAGGTAGGATGATTTGACAGCAAAAAAAATACCTCATCAGATTATGCTACCACAAAAAAAAAATAAACAGGTAGGATGATTTGACAGTGCAAAATACCTCATCAGAGTGCAAAATACCTCATTAGATACCAGTGCTAGTACAAAATAAACAGGTAGGATGATTTGACAGTGCAAAATACTAAATTTAAAATAAACAGGTAGGATGATTTGACAGTGCAAAATACCTCATCAGATTGTGCTACCAGTAAAAAAAAAATAAACAGGTAGGATGATTTGACAGTGCAAAATACCTCATCAGATTGTGCTACCAGTGCAAAATAAACAGGTAAAATAAACAGGTAGGATGATTTGACAAAAGTGCAAAATACCTCAACAGATTGTGCTACCAGTGTAAAATAAACAGGTAGGATGATTTGACAGTGCAAAATACCTCATCAGATTGTGCTACCAGTGAAAAATAAACAGGTAGGATGATTTGACAGTGTGCAAAAAATACCTCATCAGATTGTGCTACCAGACAAAATAAACAGGTAGTGCAAAAAAAAACAGATAGGATGAGTTTACAGTGTGAAATACCTCATCAGATTGTGCTACCAATGCAAAATAAACAGGTAGGATGATTTGACAGTGCAAAATACCTCATCAGATTGTGCTACCAGTGCAAAATAAACAGGTAGGATGATTTGACAGTGCAAAATACCTCATCAGATTGTGCTACCAGTGCAAAATAAACAGGTAGGATGATTTGACAGTGCAAAATACCTCATATTTTACTACAAAAAATAAACAGGTAGGATGATTTGACAGTCAAAAAATACCTCATCAGATTTATTACCAGTGTAAAATAAAAATAAACAGGTAGGATTTGACAGTGCAAAATACCTCATCAGATTTTTACCAGTAAAAAAATAAACAGGTAGGATTTTTTGACAGCAAAATACCTCAACAGATTGTGCTACCAGTGCAAAAAAAAACAGATGATTTGACAGTGAAAATTTGACAGTGCAAAATACCTCATCATGATTTGACAGTGCTACCAAAAAAAAATAAACAGGTAGGATGATTTGACAGTGCAAAATACCTCATCAGATTTGCTACCAGTGCAAAAAATAAACAGGTAGGATGATTTGACAGTGCAAAATACCTCAACAGATTGTTTTACCAGTGTAAAATAAACAGGTAGGATGATTTGACAGTGCAAAAATACCTCATCAGATTGTGCTACCAGTAAAAAAATAAACAGGTAGGATGATTTGACAGTGCAAAATACCTCAACAGATTATTTTCTACAGTGTAAAATAAACAGGTAGGATGATTTGACAGTGCAAAATACCTCATCAGATTGTGCTACCAGTGCAAAATAAACAGGTAGGATGATTTGACAGTGCAAAATACCTCATCAGATTTTTCTACCAGTGTAAAATAAACAGGTAGGATGATTTTTGACAGCAAAATACCTCAAAATAAACAGTGTAAAATAAACAGGTAGGATGATTTGACAGTGCAAAATACCTCATCAGATTGTGCTACCAGTGCAAAATAAACAGGTAGGATGATTTGACAGTGCAAAATACCTCATCAGATTGTTACTACCAGTAAAAAAATAAACAGGTAGGATGATTTGACAGTGCAAAAATACCTCATCAGATTGTGCTAGGTGCAAAAAACAGGATTTGACAGTGCAAAAATACCTCATCAGAATTTACCAACAAAAAAAAAAAACAGGTAGGATGATTGCAAACAGTGCAAAATACCTCAACAATACAGTGCAAAATAAACAGATACAGTGCAAAAATAAACAGGTAGGATGATTTGACAGTGCAAAATACCTCAACAGATGATTTACCAGTGCAAAAAATAAACAGGTAGGATGATTTGACAGTGCAAAAAACCTCATCAGATTGTGCGACCAAAAAAAAATAAACAGGTAGGATGATTTGACAGTGCAAAATACCTCATCAGATTGTGTACCAGTGTACCACAGGTAAAAAAAATAAACAGGTAGGATGATTTGACAGTGCAAAAATACCTCATCAGAGATGCAAAAATTACAGTGTAAAATAAACAGGTAGGATGATTTGACAGTGCAAAATACCTCATCAGATTGTGCTACCAGTGTAAAAAAAAGGTAGGATTTAGGATGATTTGACAGTGCAAAATAAAAAATGATTTGACAGTCAAAAAACAGATTGTGCTACCAGTGCAAAATAAACAGGTAGGATGATTTGACAGTGCAAAAAAACCTCATCAGATTGTGCGACCAGCGTAAAATAAACAGGTAGGATGATTTGAAGTGCAAAAATACCTCATCAGATACCAATCCTACCAGTGCAAAATAAACAGGTAGGATGATTTTACAGTGCAAAAAATAAACTCATCAGATGATTTTACCAAAATTAAAAATAAACAGGTAGGATGATTTGACAGTGCAAAATACCTCATCAGATTGATTTTGACCAGTGCAAAATAAACAGGTAGGATGATTTGACAGTGCAAAATACCTCATCAGAGATTGCTACCAGTGTGTAAAATAAACAGGTAGGATGATTTGACAGTGCAAAAATACCTCATCAGATTGTGCTACACAAAAAAAATAAACAGGTAGGATGATTTGACAGTGCAAAATACCTCATCAGGATGATTTTTACAGTGCAAAAAAAAAACAGGTAGGATGATTTGACAGTGCAAAAATACCTCACAGATTGTGCTACCAGTGTAAAATAAACAGGTAGGATGATTTGACAGTGCAAAAAATACCTCATCAGATTGTGCTACCACCAAAAAAATAAACAGGTAGGATGATTTGACACAGTGCAAAATACAGTCATCAGATTGTGCTACCAGTGCAAAATAAACAGGTAGGATGAAACAGGTAGGATGATTTGACAGTGCAAAATACCTCATCAGATTGTGCTACCAGTGTAAAATAAACAGGTAGGATGATTTGACAGTGCAAAATATAAACAGAGGTACCAAAAAAAAATGATTTGACAGTGCAAAATACCTCAACAGATTATTTTACACTGGTAAAAAATAAACAGGTAGGATGATTTGACAGTGCAAAATACCTCATCAGATTGTGCTACCAGTGCAAAATAAACAGGTAGGATGATTTTACAGTGCAAAATACCTCAACAGATTGTGCTACCAGTGCAAAATAAACAGGTAGGATGATTTGACAGTGCAAAATACTCTCATCAGATGCTTTAAAAAAAACAGGATGATTTTGACAGCAAAAAAATAAACAGGTAGGATGATTTGACAGTGCAAAATACCTCATCAGATGATTTACTACCAGTGCAAAATAAACAGGTAGGATGATTTGACAGTGCAAAATAATTTCAACAGATGATTTACCAGTGCAAAAAAAACAGGTAGGATGATTTGACAGTGCAAAATACCTCAAACAGTGTAAACAGGATGATTTGACAAAAAAAAATACCTCATCAGAAAATTTACCAGTGTAAAAAATAAACAGGTAGGATGATTTGACAGTGCAAAAAATACCTCATCAGATTGTGCTACCAGTAAAAAAAATAAACAGGTAGGATGATTTGACAGTGCAAAATACCTCATCAGATTGTGCTACCAGTGTAAAATAAACAGGTAGGATGATTTGACAGTGCAAAAAAATAGTGCAAAATAAACAGGTAGGAACCAGCAAAAAATAAACAGGTAGGATGATTTGACAGTGCAAAAAATACCTCATCAGATTATTGCTACCAGTGCAAAGTGTAAAATATGATTTGACAGTGCAAAATGATTTCACAGTGCAAAAGTGTAAAATAAACAGGTAGGATTGTGCTACCAGTGCAAAATAAACAGGTAGGATGATTTGACAGTGTGCAAAACACAAAATCAGATTGTTTTACCAGTGCAAAAAAATAAACAGGTAGGATGATTTGACAGTGCAAAAATACCTCATCAGAAAATAAACTACCATGTACAAAAAAAAATAAACAGGTAGGATGATTTGACAGTGCAAAATATCATCAGATTATTGCTACCAGTGCAAAATAAACAGGTAGGATGATTTGACAGTGCAAAATACCTCATCAGATTGTGCTACCAGTGCAAAATAAACAGGTAGGATGATTTGACAGTGCAAAATACCTCATTACCAGTGCAAAACAGGTAGGATGATTTGACAGTGCAAAATAACCTCAGGATATTTGACATTAAAAAATATTTTACCAGTGCAAAATAAACAGGTAGGATGATTTGACAGTGCAAAACAGTGCAAAATACCTCATCAGATTGTTGCTACCAGTGTAAAATAAACAGGTAGGATGATTTGACAGTGCAAAAAATACCTCATCAGATTGTGCTACCAGTGCAAAATAAACAGGTAGGA
>NW_026127923.1:45931-56238 GCF_022985175.1 Labeo rohita | reverse complement strand
TACCTGTTTATTTTGCACTGGTAAAACAATCTGATGAGGTATTTTGCACTGTCAAAATCATCCTAAACCTGTTTATTTTGCACTGGTAGGACAATCTGTTTATTTTGCACTGTAAAATCATCCTACCTGTTTATTTTGCACTGGTAGCACAATCTGATGAGGTATTTTGCACTGTCAAATCATCCTACCTGTTTATTTTGCACTGGTAGCACAATCTGATGAGGTATTTTGCACTGTCAAATCATCCTACCTGTTTATTTTGCACTGGTAGCACAATCTTTTGAGGTATTTTGCACTGTAAAATCATCCTACCTGTTTATTTTGCACTGGTAGGACAATCTGTTGAGGTATTTTGCACTGTCAAATCATCCTACCTGTTTTTTTTTGCACTGGTAGCACAATCTGATGAGGTATTTTGCACTGTCAAATCATCCTACCTGTTTATTTTGCACTGGTAGCACAATCTGATGAGGTATTTTGCACTGTAAAATCATCCTACCTGTTTATTTTGCACTGGTAGTAGGACAATCTGATGAGGTATTTTGCACTGTAAAATCATCCTACCTGTTTTTTTTGCACTGGTAGCACAATCTGATGAGGTATTTTGCACTGTAAAATCATCCTACCTGTTTATTTTGCACTGGTAGGACAATCTGATGAGGTATTTTGCACTGTCAAATCATCCTACCTGTTTATTTTGCACTGGTAGGACAATCTGATGAGGTATTTTGCACTGTCAAATCATCCTACCTGTTTATTTTGCACTGGTAGGACAATCTGATGAGGTATTTTGCACTGTCAAATCATCCTACCTGTTTATTTTGCACTGGTAGGACAATCTGATGAGGTATTTTGCACTGTAAAATCATCCTACCTGTTTTTTTTGCACTGTAAAATCATCCTACCTGTTTATTTTGCACTGGTAGGACAATCTGATGAGGTATTTTGCACTGTAAAATCATCCTATCTGACTGAGCACAATCTATTTTGCACTGTAAAATCATCCTACCTGTTTATTTTGCACTGGTAACACAATCTGATGAGGTATTTTGCACTGTCAAATCATCCTACCTGTTTATTTTGCACTGGTAGGACAATCTGATGAGGTATTTTGCACTGTAAAATCATCCTACCTGTTTATTTTGCACTGGTAGGACAATCTGATAAGGTATTTTGCACTGTAAAATCATCCTACCTGTTTATTTTGCACTGTCAAATCATCCTACCTGTTTATTTTACACTGGTAGGACAATCTGATGAGGTATTTTGCACTGTCAAATCATCCTACCTGTTTATTTTACACTGGTAGGACAATCTGATGAGGTATTTTGCACTGTCAAATCATCCTACCTGTTTTTTTTGCACTGGTAGCACAATCTGATGAGGTATTTTGCACTGTCAAATCATCCTACCTGTTTACCTGTTTATTTTGCACTGTCAAATCATCCTACCTGTTTATTAAAATGAAACAAATATGTTGAAGATTTTATCAATCTATGAGGTCGTAACTGCTTTTGTCCATAAAGATTAGTCATCCACTTCTTCATCCGTTAAATCCAAATCTTTAATATAATTAATGAAAGGACTCCATATGCTTTCAAATACATACTGTTTGGCCTTTAATATGTATGTTATCTTTTCTAATGGAAGGCTCGACAACATCTGTCTTATCCACTGATTAGTACTTGGTCTGTGCATCTTAGTCCATAACAGAGCTACACATTTTTTGGCATAAAGCACGCTGAGGTCTATAAATGCTTGTTCACTTCTACTATAATTATGTTTCTCTGGGTATAAGCCCAACAGAAAAAGCTTTGGGTCCAGTAAAATTTGTTTTGAAATTATCTTTTCAATTATGACTTTTACCTCTTCTCAAAATAATTGAATATTTCTGCATTGCCAAATACAGTGAAACAAACTTCCTCTAACTTCCATACATTTTGTGCATATGTCTGGTATGTTTTTATTATATCTGTTTAATTCAACCAGTGTTACATACATCCGCATTATCCATTTATACTGTATAAGTTTAAGGCGTGTATTTATAGACATTGTGTGAACTTTAGTACAAGCTCCTTTCCAATCTTCATCCGAAACTTCTAATTGGAAATCTTCCTTCCATGCATTCAACTTATATTGTGAATTCTCAGGTTAGTTAGTTGTTAGCAACTCATAAAATTCAGATATAATACCTTTTCTCAGATTATCTTTTATCATAATTTTTTCTAAAGATGAAAGTGGAGGTCTACTGAGAGCATTATCTTGACTTGCTTTAACGAAGCTTCTCAGCTGGTGGTATATGAAAAAATGTTTCCTATTAAGGCTGAATTTAAGCCTCAACTCCTCAAAAGACATATCAGAGTCTGTCAAATAAAGATCATTTTAAGTCCCTTTGATTCCCACAATTTGAATGTTGCATCCGCTCTTCCTGGTACAAAGAACTGATTCCCCCATATTGGACTATATTGATATAATGAATGTGAGTCTTTTAAGTAATTTTGTACATCATACCATATCTTTAACATATGTCTTACAATTGGGTTTTTAGTTCTTTTCCGTAATGTTTTTGCTGTATCCGAATATATATTTGAGGGAAGAGGTAGGGTTAGATTATGAGATTCAATGTGAAGACTCAACAAATCTGAAGGTGGCGGTAACGGAATATTTAGAAATAAAGTAGTTTGGGTAGTATGTTCATTTTTGAAATATGAATTCTCCCAATTACAGATACTGGTAGTGACATCCATCTATCAATTGACTCATTAATTTCTTCCATTAAAGGTTCATAGTTGGCATCAACAATGTTTTCCAGTCTTGGCAAAATCTGTACTCCCAAGTATTTAAACTGCTCAACAACATTAAACTGAATTACCTCTAAAATTGGATTTCTTCTTTCATTTGAATTTAGCAGTAATATAGAAGATTTTGTGTTATTTACCCTATAACCAGAGATATCACCAAATGTGTTAATTAGCTATAACACAGCCGGAAGTGATTTACTTAGTTTTGACATGAATAGAATGACATCGTCAGCATACAAGTATATTCTGTGTTCTGTCTGTCCTATTGTTATTCCACAGAATTGCTGATTTGAACGTACTCCAATTGCAAAAGTTTCAATTGCTAGTGTAAACAACAAAGGAGAGAGTGGGCAACCCTGTCGGCATCCTTTATTAATTTTTATTGGTTTTGAAATATTTCTATTAGTCAAGATTTCTGCAGTTGAGTTTTTGTATATTATTTTAACCCATTTTATGAAGTTATCTCCAAATCCAAATCTTTCTAAAACACTGAAAAGATAAGGCCATTCGACCCTATCAAAGGCCTTTTCGGCATCTAATGATAGGAGTGCTGTTGTCATGATCGGGGCTGTGGGTCTTCCCTCAGCCTCTCGAGGTCGCTGTTCCCCTTGCACTGCACTCCCTGATTGTTCACGTCTGTCTTGTCATTTGCACTGATTACACTCACAGCTGTTCACACTCTGGACTATTGTATAAGAACTCTCACTTCTCACTCCTGTTCAGGTCTGCATTGTCTATGGTCTTCGTGTGTGTTTCGGTTCGGTTTGGTTTTGTTCTGTGTTTCCAGTTTTGTTGTGCCGTGTTGGCCTTTTGGTTTATGTTTATTTGTGTTTTGTTTTATTAAATTATTCTTTCCCTGCATTTTGGACCCTGACCCCTTTTCTCTAGTACATCCACCGTGACAGAATGCAGACCTCAAAGATGGGTCCAGCGGGGAGGAATTTTTTCGGGAGGCGGCGTCCCCCCGTTTAGCGGCGGCGAGCGCCCGCTGGGGGCGGCGACCACCCGCTCTGTTCCAGATACGGCGGGGATGTCTTTTGAGGCGGCGTCGGCCGCTCGTTTTGAGTTTATCTACGCCTGTCTGGCGGGGATGGACACCTGTAGGGCCGAGGCTGCGCAGATGCGGCCCTGCTTTCTGGCGGGGCGGAGACGCTCTTCCGCGGGCAGGCGGCGGCATCCGCTATCTCCGTTCCTGACGCGGCGGCGACCGCTATCTCCGTTCCTGACGCAGCGGTGACCGCGCTCTCTGTTCCTGACGCGGCGGCGACCGCTCTCTCTGTCCCTGACGCGGCGGCGACCGCTCTCTCTGTTCCTGACGCGGCGGCGACCGCTCTCTCTGTTCCTGACGCGGCGGCGACCGCGCTCTCTGTTCCTGACGCGGCGGCGACCGCTCTCTCTGTCCCTGACGCGGCGGCGACCGCTCTCTCTGTCCCTGACGCGGCGGCGACCGCTCTCTCTGTTCCTGACGCGGCGGCGACCGCTCTCTCTGTTCCTGACGCGGCGGCGACCGCTCTCTCCGTTCCTGACGCGGCGGCGACCGCTATCTCTCCGTTCCGGACGCGGCGGCGACCGCTCTCTCCGTTCCGGACGCGGCGGCGACCGCTATCTCCTGTCCGGACGCGGCGGCGACCGCGCTCTCTGTTCCTGACGCGGCGGCGGCGACCGCTATCTCCTGTCCGGACGCGGCGGCGACCGCTCTCTCTGTTCCTGACGCGGCGGCGACCGCGCTCTCTCTGTTCCTGACGCGGCGGCGACCGCTCTCTCTGTTCCTGACGCGGCGGCGACCGCTATCTCTGTTCCAGACGCGGCGGTGACCGCTATCTCTGTTCCGGACGCGGCGGCGACCGCTATCTCCTGTCCGGACACGGCGGCGACCGCGCTCTCTGTTCCTGACGCGGCGGCGACCGCTATCTCCTGTCCGGACGCGGCGGCGACCGCTCTCTCTGTTCCTGACGCGGCGGTGACCGCGCTCTCTGTTCCGGACGCGGCCCTCACCGTGCCTTCTGTTCCGGACGCGGCGGCGACCGCGCTCTCTGTTCCGGACGCGGCGGTGACCGCTCTCTCTGTTCCGGACGCGGCGGCGACCGCTATCTCCTGTCCGACGCGCGGGCGGCGACCGCGCTCTCTGTTCCGGACACGGCGGTGACCGCTTTCTCTGTCCTGACGCGGCGGTGACCGCGCTCTCTGTTCCGGACGCGGCCCTCACCCTGTTCCGGACCGCGCTCTCTGTTCCTCCGGGACGCGGCCCTCACCGTGCCTTCTGTTCCGGACGCGGCCCTCACCGTGCCTTCTGTTCCGGGCGCGGCGGCCCGCGCTCTCTGTTCCTGACACGGCGGTGACCGCTTTCTCTGTTCCTGACGCGGCGGTGACCGCGCTCTCTGTTCCGGACGCGGCCCTCACCGTGCCTTCTGTTCCGGGCGCGGCGGTGGCCGCTCTCTCTGTTCCTGACACGGCGGTGGCTGCGCTGCACGGGCCTGGCCCGCCGTCCCTCCCCCTGAGTTGCCTTCCTCCGTACCTCCTCCCTCCAGACTTTGGGAACGTCTGGAAGCCGTTCCGTAGGGAGGGGGTACTGTCATGATCGGGGCTGTGGGTCTTCCCTCAGCCTCTCGAGGTCGCTGTTCCCCTTGCACTGCACTCCCCTGATTGTTCACGTCTGTCTTGTCATTTGCACTGATTACACTCACAGCTGTTCACACTCTGGACTATTGTATAAGAACTCTCACTTCTCACTCCTGTTCAGGTCTGCATTGTCTATGGTCTTCGTGTGTGTTTCGGTTCGGTTTGGTTTTTGTTCTGTGTTTCCAGTTTTGTTGTGCCGTGTTGGCCTTTTGGTTTATGTTTATTTGTGTTTTGTTTTATTAAATTATTCTTTCCCTGCATTTTGGACCCTGACCCCTTTTCTCTAGTACATCCACCGTGACAGCTGTATCTGACATTTCTTTGTTAGTATGAATAATGTTTAATACCTTTCTTACATTATTGAATCCCTGTCTTCCCATTATAAATCCATTTTGATCTTTATTAATAATATTTGGCAATAATTTTTGTAACCTTTTTGCCAAAAGTTTACATATTATCTTCAGGTCAGAATTTAACAAACTTATGGGTCTCATATTTTCACATTTGTTAGAGGGTTTACCTGGTTTTGGCAATAAGATAATTAGAGCACTATTCATAGAGGGTGGGATACTGCCTTTCTGAAATGCCTACAGAAACATTTCCATAAGTGGAGTTAGCAGTTTATTTTTAAATTTTTTATACACATCTATTCATACTTCATACTATCAATAGCATTCCCTATTTCTTCTTTGTTAATTTCCATCTCTAGATCTTCTTTGTGTTCACCTGGGAGATGAGGTATGGACAGTTCATCTAAAAACCTATTTAAATTTTGCGAATTAGTCTCATTTTTTGTATCATATAATTCTTTATAGTAACCTCTAAAGGCGCCAGTAATTTCTACAGGATACACTACAACCTCTCCATTTGTTATAACAGTTGTGATTGGTGTTTTAACCTCCAATTGTTTTGTCTGCCATGCTAGTAATTTACCCGATTTATCTCCTCGTTCAAAGAAAGATTGCTTTAGTCTCATAAGACTGGAGGCGGCTCTGAAAGCAGACAGCTTATCATATTCAGCCCTCAGAATTAGTAACTCACTTTGCATTTGTGGATCACTTCTCTCATAAACTTTTTCCTGAAGAGTCTTTATTTTATGTTCCAACTGTATTCTCTCCTCACATACCTTTTTTGACTTTGAGCCTGTGTAACTAATAATATGTCCTCTGAGGAAAGCTTTAAATGCTTCCCACCTTGTACATGCAGAAGTCTGTGTAGTATTAATTTAAAAAAACTCTTCTATCTGTTTTTCTATATATTTCACAAATTCTTCATCTTGTAACCATTTATGCTGAAAATGCCATCTAGCCGGGTCTTTTGTTAATTTTCTATCCACATATTCTATACAACATGGGCCGTGATCTGAGATCACGATATTATCATAGAAGCTGTTATGAATTTTGGACTGTAACTCTGAAGAAATTAAAAAATAATCTATTTGAGAATATGTCTTAAATACATTTGAGTAGCAAGAATAGGCTTTAGCATGTGGTTTCAGTTCTCTCCAAATATCCAACAGACTAAATTTATTGATTAAATGAAGAATAACTGTTCTACATTTATTATGTGACTGATCCACTCCTGTGGATCTATCCATACAGGGATTCAGTGTACAATTGAAATCCCCTGCTATCCTGCTAATGTTGAAAGAGTAAGAAACAAATCTACAAAATACTTAGGATCATCTGTATTGGGGCCATACAAGTTTACTAAATTAAAACTTTCTGATAATAGAGAACCTTGAATTATTAAATATCTCCCAAACTTATCTTTGAGTACTTGTTTCACTTGAAATGGGACTGTACCATGAATAAGGGTCATAACTCCTCTGGCCTGTGATGAGAATGATGTTGAGAATACACTACCCTGCCATCTTCTCCTCATCCTTATAACATCCTTTTCTAATAGGTGTGTTTCTTGTAGAAACACAATTTTGGAATCCATTTCCTTTAATTTATTCATGACTTGTTTAACTTTTCTAAGTTGTTGTAGACCTCTGCAGTTCCAAGAAACAAAATTAAGAGATACTCCTTGAGACACCTCTGACAAATGATAAAGATAGATTACCTTGCAATATAAAAATAAAAATACAGGGAAACATGGCAAACCTGGATGCTTGAACCCACATCCAACACACTGAACACGGACTACACTTTTCCCACTCCTGTGAGATCCCCCCTAAAAGGATCAGTCAAGCCAACCTTTGTTATCCTTTTAACTGAACACTCGCTGCTGCTCTATCTTATAACACTCATCTGCAACATATGCAGCACGTTTACTTTAAATCTATTCCACAAATTTCTTCTTCTTATTAACTTAAACATCACACGTGTCTGATACAGCCTAATCATGAAGTGTATATTTGAAAGTATTTTTTTTTCCATACCAGAGACTGGCTTCTGAACACTAATGCACGTTCAAAGTGCCATACTATTCAAATGTTCTACCGTTTATTTTAACTCGCACCAATGTCCTCCTGAATTTTCTTGATAAACTCCCGTGCTTCGGTTGGTGTTTTAAAACTACGGGTCTGTTCTTTGTAAGTTACCAACAGTCTGGCTGGGTGAATCACTCCGTGTCGGATCCCCAAGTTGCGCAGTTCCTGGCGGACTGGGTCGAATTGTTTCCTCAGTTGGTGTATTCCAGTGACCGCCTGTTTATCCTTGTAGTTCAGAAACCGCATTATCAGCATTCTCGGTGGCACCTTGGAGTCCTTCTCTGGAATCCACTTCTCCAAAAAGGAGCATGGATCCCGTCCCTCGGCACCTTCTGGCAGGCCTACCAGTCTCAAATTATTGAAGCGGGATCTGGTTTCCAAGTCCACGAGTTTATCTTCCAGAGACTTGTTTTTTGACTCCAACTTGTTTATTTTAGCTTGCAAGTGAGCAACGTCATCCTCTGCATTTGATATCCGCAAATCCGCCTGCGACACACGTTCATTGCAGTCATTCATTTCCTTCTTCATACTTTCTATCGCCACCATGATTCCATCAAATCTGGATGAAAACTCAGTTTTCATGGAGTTTATGGCAGCGAGTATTGCATCTGCCTTCACCCCTTCAAGTGTCCCTTCTCTACTGGTCTCATCCTCCGCCACATCTTCGTTACCGTTCTGTGTCTCACCGCAAACGCAATAATCAGTTAACTTCAGCTGCTTTGTCGATTTGCTCTTTTCTTTACTTAATTTGCCAGACCTCGACATTGTAGTATTCACATCAACACTATGCTACCACATTTTGTTGCAAATGGCAGTATTTTTAGTAGCAAATTATAGTAGTAAGACATAAGACAAGTATAGTAAGACAGAGCAGCATGAAGCATGTCTTCTCAGGTGGCCGCCATAACCGGAAAACCGTTAGGACAATCTGATGACGTATTTTGCACTGTAAAATCATCCTACCTGTTTTTCCTACCAGTGTAAAATAATCTGTTGAGGTATTTTGCACTGTCAAATCACCCTACCTGTTTATTTTGCACTGGTAGGACAATCTGTTGAGGTATTTTGCACTGTCTAATCATCCTACCTGTTTATTGTGCACTGAAAGACCATCTCCACTGGGATCACATACCTTGTTTTGCCCATATGCTGAACCTGATTGTCAGAGCTGCATTGAAGGAGGTCCAAGCAATATTGCAGAAGGTCAAGACAATAGTTGAATACTTCCATAGAGGTACAGTTGCTTCAGACAAACTCAAGGACACACAAAAACAGTTCCAGTTCCTGCCAATATCCAGTGATTTCGCACAGCCATTGAAGAGAAGTGGACCAACATTCCACAGGCCACTATCAACAACCTGATCAACTCTATGCGAAGAAGATGTGTTGCACTGTGTGAGGCAAATGGTGGCTCTTGTTATTATTTTGTATGTTCCTCTGTCAAAGTCTTGAAAAAAAAAAAAAAAGTATGATCCCACCAGTGTTGCCAGATCGGGTTGACGATTTCCAGCCCAAAAGCTCACCAAAACCCGCCCACTTCAACAAAAACCAGCCCAAAACTTTTACTGCCAAAATAATGTGATGGAATTTTATTGCCATGTCAATCAAGGTTGATAAGGACCATTTTTATCTCCTTAAAAAAATAAAGATGCCGAAATAAAATAAAGATAAATCAGTTTCACAGGAATATGGATCAAAACAGGGCAAATGCATTAAAGGGAGTCAGAAAATATGCTTAAAATGCCCAGAAATATTTTAATAATAATAATAACAAATATAGCTGCAAGCAGCAATTGCGGGCCCAAGCACAACAGAGGCAGAATGAGGAGCTAAGCATGGCAAGGACCAACAGACCGACTGTAACAATGAGTAACTAAAGTCATTTTAGGATAATATCAGTTGAAATGGCTGAAAAATCATAAATACAACCAATAATATAATTTAATGGCTTATCACTTTTGACCAATAGGTGGTGCTGTTTTCAAATTGATGTGATGTGTTCTGTGTGAGGTGAGAATGACACACACAAACTTTGGTGTCATTATGCCTAAGCTTTACAGAGATACAGCCTCAGAATTATTTTGGCATCAAGCCTAAAATCTGTAGTGGCGCTGTACGAAAACGGTTTACTCTATCGACACGAAATCCATAACTTTGAGTCAGGACAGTCCAAAGATGATCTGACTCCATTTTGGTGAAAATCCAATCAACGGTCTAGGAGAAGTACCAACAAGTAGGTTTTGTACATTAATCAAAATGGCGGAAAGGAAGTTCGGCCAAGTACGGTATAATTGGTATGTATGTTGTCGGCATGACCCAAGGAATATTTTGAGACCAGTTTTATTACATTAGGCTAATGCAATCACAAGTTATTAGCATTTTTGAAAATTTCATTATTAATGTTTAATGAATGGTGTATTACTTCTGACCAGCAGGTGGCGCTGTTACCG
>NW_026127923.1:40126-45431 GCF_022985175.1 Labeo rohita | reverse complement strand
TCCTACCTGTTTATTTTGGACTGGAAGCACAGTCTGATAAGGTATTTTGCACTGTCAAATCATCCTACCTGTTTAATTTACACTGGTGGGACAATCTGATGAGGTATTTTGCACTGTAAAATCATCCTACCTGTTTATTTTGCAATGGTAGCACAATCTGATGAGGTATTTTGCACTGTCAAATCATCCTACCTGTTTATTTTGCACTGTCAAATCATCCTACCTGTTTATTTTGGACTAGAAGCACAGTCTGATGAGGTATTGTGCACTGTAAAATCATCCTACCTGTTTAATTTACACTGGTGGGACTATCTGATGAGGTATTTTACACTGTCAAATCATCCTACCTGTTTAATTTACACTGGTGGGACAATCTAATGAGGTATTTTGCACTGTCAAATCATCCTACCTGTTTATTTTGCAATGGTAGCACAATCTGATTGTAACGTCAAGCCAGCAGAGGGAGCCCTCACCCGAGTACTGACTGCCACCGCTCCCTCTGCTGCTTCTACTGTCACTTCCTGTTTGTCCATACTTAAGCTCAAGCCATGTGTTCGCTCCCTGCGAAGTATTGCCAGTTTCACCTGCCTTACCGAGCATTCTATATTATTCTGTTTGACTACCTGTTGCTGATCTGCCTTGATTTTGGATTTACGAGTTCTCGGATTACCCATTGGATTGTTTGCCTGGTTGGACTGTTTTCTCGGATACAACCCTCGTCTGCCTCATCACTCTCGTCTCTTGGTTTGCCCTATTGTTTCGGTTGCCTCTCTGGACTGTTATTATTGCTCTGACCCTGGCCTGTCTCACGTTGCTGTTTACTGGATCTCCCTTTTGCTCTGTTGTTTGTGCTGGACTGCCTTTTCAGTTTTGACCCTCTGCCTGCCTTTGTGATTTTGTATACTTCTACGTTTGTGAATAAATGACCGGACATGGATTCAAACTCTGCTTCAGCGTCCTCTTACAGAATACTTTGCCAAACATGAATCGAGCGGACGTTACCAGCCTCCAAGCGGCGTTTGCTTACCAGAGTGAAATGTTAAAAAATTACCAGGAGCAGCTCACGAAACTCCAGTCTGTCAACGAGCATCTAACCCCATACATTCGATCTCTTCCTCCTCCCACGCCGCTCACGGTAAGCTTTGCACTACCAGAAAAGTTTGACGCACAGCTGAAGCTTGCAAGGGGTTCATTCATCAAGTTAAGTTATATTTCGATCACCAAAAAGATAAATTCACGTTGGAGGAGAAGAAATGTGCTTTTTTGATGACGCTGTTAACTGGCAGAGCTCTCGATTGGGCTTCAGCGGTGTGGGACTCTGATTTACGAATTAAACATTCTCTTGATTATTTCATTGAATTGCTCCGGGAGGTGTTCGAATATCCCGCAGGGGGCAGGAATATCTCGACCCAGATTATTAACATCAAACAGGGCCACCGCACCGCAGCTGAATTCGCCATCAAGTTCCGAACGCTCGCCGCTCAAAGCGGGTGGAATGATGTTTCATTGAAAGCTATGTTTTACAACAGTTTGCATCCTGACCTTCAGACCGAACTAGCGTGCGGAAGAGATGATTCATCATTCTCCGAGTTTGTATCAGTCGCCATTAAGATCGATAACCTCATGAAGAATCAAGGCCATCGATAATGCCCTCATCGGAGAAGGGATATCCCACAGTACAAAAACTCTCACTCTCCAAGTAGGCCTAATGCATCAAGAGTCTATCACCCTATATGTTGTCAACTCCCCGAAATATGAAGTCATCCTGGGATTCCCCTGGCTCTCTACACATGATCCCGACTTCTCCTGGAAATCTGGTGAGCTAACCCGCTGGTCAAAATTCTGCCTTCACAACTGTCTAACCCTTAAACCACAACCATGCTTTACTACCAGTATTGAGAGTCCAGACAACCCCAAGCCAATAAATCTCCCTCTATGCTACCAAGACCTCTCCGAAGTGTTTAGCAAGACTAAAGCAACCCAATTACCCCCTCACCGCTCCTGGGACTGCGCCATTGATCTTCTCCCTAACACAATGCCACCCAAGATTAAAGTATACTCCTTCTCCAAGAACGAGAGTCAAGCTATGGAAGATTATATTACTGAGGCCCTTGATTCAGGGTTCATCTGCCTTTCCACTTCCCCAGCCGCAGCAGGGTTTTTCTTTGTGGAGAAGAAGGATGGTGGATTACGGCGCTGCATGGATTACCGAGGACTCAATAACGTGACTCTTGAGAGGCAACCATTTACACAGAACTGGACTTGATGAGTGCTTACAATCTCATCAGGATCATGGAAGGAGATGAATGGAAGACGGCCTTCCTCACCACTAGGGGACACTACGAATATCAGGTGATGCCCTATGGGTTAGCAAACTCTCTGCTGTCTTCCAATCATTCATTAATGAAATCTTCAAAGATATCCTGAACCAGTACGTCATAGCCTACATTGACGACATTCTCATATATTCCAAGACTGAAGCAGAGCACGTCCAGCATGTGAGAACTGTCCTGTCGCGATTATTAGAGAACCAGCTCTATGTAAAGGCAGAGAAGTGTGAATTTTATGTACCACAAATGACCTTCTTAGGTTACCAAGTGAGTCCCCATGGAGTCAAGATGGACACTACCAAAGTGCAAGCAGTCACTGAATGGCCACAACCTACCACCATTAAAGAACTTCAACGATTTCTGGGCTTTGCTAAATTTCTACATGATTCGTTTGTAATTACAGTACAGTAGCATCTCCATTGACCGCTCTCTTGAAAGGTAAACCAAAGAAATTATAGTGGACCGAAGAAGCCAGCCAGGCCTTCACCTCCTTAAAAGAGAGATTTACCCCCGATCCCAACCTCCCATTTGTCGTTGAAGTAGATGCTTCAGATTGTGGTATCGGTGCAGTGCTTTCGCAGAGACATGGTCAGCCAGGCAAGTTATACCCTTGTGCCTTTTTCTCTCACAAACTCACCAGTGCTGAACGTAACTATGACGTTGGCAACAAGGAACTGTTGTCCATGAAGGCTGCCATAGAGGAGTGGTGACACTGGCTAGAGGGCACTCTCCACCCATTCCAAGTCATCACATATCACAAGAACCTCGAGTACATCAAGAGTGCTAAACGGTTGAATCTACGCCAAGCTCGCTGGGCCTTATTCTTCACATGCTTCCAATTTACTGTGACCTACAGACCTGGCAGCAAGAACAGCAAGGCCGATGCCCTCTCCAGGCGTCATGACCCTCCCATGAGTACCCTAACCACCGAACCCATACTTCTACCCACAGCTATTCTGGAACCTATCTCTTGGGACCTCATGGAAGAGATCCAACAAGAACAACAGCACGAACCACCACCTCCCAACTGTCACCCGGGCAAACATTACGTACCACAATCACTCCATCAACGTGTTCTACAATGGGTTCACACTTCCCTAAGCTCCGGGCACCCAGGTATCTCTCGTACTCACCAGCTCTTACAAAATTTGTTCTGGTGGCCGTCTATGGCCCAAGAAGTAACCAGGTATGTCAAGTCATGTCCCACTTGTGCACAATCCAAGACCCCCAAGGAATTACTTTCTGTTTTGCTTCAACCATTGGCCATCCCACAACGCCCCTGGTCACACCTATCAATTGACTTCATCACCGATCTACCTCCCTCCAACAACTTTACCACAATCCTCACGATTATCGACCGCTTCTCAAAATCCTGCTGCCTAATTCTGTTAAAAGGACTACCAACAGCCATGGAAAAAGCCCTCGCCTTGTATAACCACGTCTTCAGGTTTACGGTCTCCCAGAAAATATCGTAAGTGACCGGGACACCCAGTTCACCGCCCAGGTATGGAAGGCTTTCTGCAAACACCTTGACATTAACGTGAGTCTCACCTCAGGATACCACCCTCAAGCCAGTGGCCAGGTGGAATGCCTAAACCAAGAAATTGGCTGTTACCTGCGTACCTACTGCAGCCGGGAGCAGCACAGGTGGTCCGAATTCCTGCCCTGGGCCGAATATGCCCAAAACTCATTAACCCACTCTTCTACAGGTCTCACCCCCTTTCAGTGTGTCCTGGGGTTTCAACCTCCCTTGTTCCCGTGGTCGGGTGAACCTTTGTCAGTCCCAGCAGTAGACGACTGGATACGGCATAGTGAGAGGATGTGGGATAGTGCTCATGTTTGTCTCTAACGGGCGATACGGACCCAGGAATTCCAAGCCAATAAACAGCGCTGCCCACACCCTCCCTACCAGCCGGGACAACGGGTCTGGCTCTCGACAAGGGACATCAAACTGCGGCTGCCCAGCAGGAAGCTCGCACCAAGGTACGTAGGTCCTTTTAAAATTCTCAGAAGAATTAATGAAGTGATGTACCAGCTAGAGCTTCCTGCTGATTATCGTATCTCTCCCTCTTTCCATGTGTCCCTCCTCAAACCGGTCCACCCAGAGGTTGACCCCGGCCAGGAGGCCCCAGAACCACCGCCACCACTGGATATTGACGGGACTCCCGCTTATCAGGTGAAAGAGTTGCTGGACTCGCGACGTCGAGGGGATCAGCTCCAGTATCTGGTGGACTGGGAGGGGTATAGACCTGAGGAGAGATCTTGGGTGGACGCCTGAGACATCCTGGACCCGTCCCTCATTGAGGAATTTCATCGAGCCAGACCCGACCGACCCGCACCCAGACCACGGGGACATCCAGGTCGAGCTCCAGGAGTCGCTCCTGGGGGGGGATTCTGTAACGCCAAGCCAGCAGAGGGAGCCCTCACCCGAGTACTGACCGCCACCGCTCTGCTGCTTCTACTGTCACTTCCTGTTTGTCCCTACTTAAGCTCAAGCCATGTGTTAGCTCCCTGCAAAGTATTGCCAGTTTCACCTGCCTTACCGAACGTTCTATATTATTCTGTTTGACTACCTGTTGCTGATCTGCCTTGATTTTGGATTTACGAGTTCTCGGATTACCCTTTGGATTGTTTGCCTGATTGGACTGTTTTCTTGTATTCAACCCTCGCCTGTCTTATCACTCTCCTCTCTTGGTTTGCCCTATTGTTTCGGTTGCCTCTCTGGACTGTTATTATTGCTCTGACCCTAGCCCGTCTCACGTTGCTATTTACTGGATCTCCCTTTTGCTCTGTTGTTTGTGCTGGACTGCCTTTTCAGTTTTGACCCTCTGCCTGCTTTTGTGATTTTGTATACTTCTACGTTTGTGAATTGCACATGGATTCAAACTCTGCTTCAGCGTCCTCGTTACACTGATGAGGTATTTTGCACTGTCAAATCTGCCTGCTTTTGTGATTTTGTATACTTCTACGTTTGT